>NW_027366633.1:0-68639 GCF_046119375.1 Phyllobates terribilis | reverse complement strand
CAAGGAAACAAGGAGACTTGCCTTCGATGACGTCGGTGACAGTCCGGTGTCGTGCCAAGAGAAGCCGCTTCTCACAACTCCCTTGTAGCGTAGAACTCCCTTTTCCACCCTTTCTGACGATCAGAACTCTTGACAGCACTTTTCTTTACCCGTTGACCATGATCACTAAAGTTAGGTAATGTGAGACTGATGGACTGGTCACTTACCTTAGGAGGAAGCTGTGGGGACTCTGGAATGGTCTTTCCTGCGTCCTCTGCAGCCTGGAGAGCTTTGTTCCGCTGTCTAAGAGCCTGGTCCTGCAAAATCTCAGTCGGGGTCATCGGTAAAAGCGTCACACGCTTCCCATGGTGAGTGAACATGTAACTGTTCAAAAACCCATCATGGAAGACGCGACGATAAAAAAACCAAGGACGCCCTAACAAAATATGGGTGGCATCCATGGGGGTAACATCGCACAAGACAGTGTCGGAATAAGGTCCTATAGAAAAAGTAACAGGACACTGTAAAGATACATTGTTACCTGGCTGGTCAGAAATCCACTGTAGACCGTAGGGTTGAGGATGTGGCTGCGTTGGAAGGTTAAAGTCGTGGACGACTCTCTCATTGATGATGTTGCAGCAGGATCCTCCATCAATAATCAGACTCAGCGACGCATTCTGAACACAACACCGGGAATGAAACAAATTCTCCCTTTGGTCAAGCGGAATCCCTTCCTTGACGTTGATGATGCGTCTGGTGACCAAGGCATAATGCGTGACATCCGTATCATGGTCGCTCGGCCTGATCATCTCTTCTATCAACTCTGCAGACTCCTCCATGACGTTCTCCTCTTCGTCCGAAAGGCTCTCGTAGTCAGCAGTTTGGGCGGAATAGAGGACACGCTTCTGATTAGGGCAGTCCTTCTTGTAGTGTCCCCGTCCACCACATTTGTAACACTCCAGATCGCGAGAACGATCCGTACGACCTGTCGGTGCAGAGGTCGGTGGCTGCAGGCGTGCAGAAGGAGGGGGTGCCGCCCGCGGCGCCGCAGATGGCGCAGTACTTGTACGATCCTGTCTTGCAGAAGGAGAATACGAAGACTGCCAAGGCTGCTGGCGACGATGCTGTTCCTGCGCCTGAAGGTAGAGCTTCTGCGCAGTCTGCACCATGTTGTTGAGGTCTCGAATTGGCAAGATCTCAATCTGATTCCTGTACGGTTGTGACAAACCCGAAGTAAAACGTACGCGAAGAGTATTAGGAGTAACACTTACCCCAGCCTTGAAGTACATGTCCTCAAGTCGAGCAAAGAACTCCTGTGGCGTATCTCGACCCTGAGTAGCAAGTGCAATTGCCATCTTCAAGTCCTCTCGGTATGTAGTCGGCACGTACTTGCGGGTCATGATCGTAACTAGCTGTTGCCATTCAGTCACAGGTGGCCAACCCATGCGTGCCTGCTGTTGTACCAGTCGGTTCCACCAGGTGCATGCTGCTCCTTGAAAGTGCTAGGTAACGATCTCCACTTTCTCATGCTCCTCGTAATGACAGTGTTGAAGAACATGGCTAGTACTCTGCAACCAATCAATGAAAGTAGAAGGGTCATAAGTACCAAGGAAAGGTTCGATCTTTACCTTAATCTCACGGCGAGCTGTATGGGCGGGTGGTGGCGTGTCTCACTGTTGGCCAGCTGCAGGTGCATAATAATTCTGCTGATGTTGTCGTTGCTGCGGATGACCAACTGGGTGTGGGGGGTGCCGTCGCTGCGCTCTTGGAGGACCGGCATCCTGCTGTTGATGATGTGGTTGAGGGAAACCTTGTGCAGCATAGTAAGCAGCTCTGGTTTCTTGCTGCGGAGGAGGAGGTACCCAACCTGTACGATGATACTAGAGCTCTGGTGGGTCCTATAGGGGTGGGTGATAGCCTGCTATAAAGCCATACGCCCCTTCCTCCTCATCCTCAAGGTCGTATTCTGGGAACCTGTCATCTGGATCGGACCCAACAGGGGAAACTGTAATCTGATGGTCAGCAAAACAATGGACATTGAAGGATCCAGAATTTACCTGTTATCGACTCTGACGAACGTTGGAGGGTATCCGAGGCTTACTACCAGATGCCTGCAAAGGCGTACGTCTCTTCTGGTGTCCAGAGGCACGGATATGAACCTGTTAGTCCTCCTCTGAAGACGCGTCGGCATCCTCGTCCTCCTCCTGAAAGTCGACATGGGAGAGCTGTCGCTGGTATGTCCTAGAACGCTGTTGTGTGGTAAGTGCGTGGTTGTTCTTCTTGGAACCCTTATGCTGAAGCTGTGTAGGAGACTCCTCTAACAGAATACCCTTGTGATTCTTCTTCTTCTTCTGAGCTAAGGTACTCTGGTCGTCATCTTTAGGCGACGGAGAAGGGAAAGCCCGACTCAGCATGTCCTTCATCTCGGCGAAGTTGGCGTCTTGACGGGCAAAGTTCTCCTCATGACGTTTTTGCGCTGCCAGCAACATCTCAACTGATGCCGCCAGCTGATCGACATGACCAGTGTCCTGTCCGTCGTTGGAGTTCACCATGATCCTGAAAGGACAACAGAAACCTCCAACAGAGCAAAATGCAACACAAGCAAGCAACGGAAAGGAACAGGAAGTCGAACTATCCCAGATATCACAACAAAAACCAAGGCTGATATGGCCATGAGGGGGTGTAGGCGAAGGATAAGCACACAACAATCACAAAATGCAGCAATAACTCAGCAAACAAATTGTAGATATAATCGCAGGAATATAAGCCTAGATGCTAACAAGACCTAAAAAGCCAAGACAGAACTGCCTGCACTCTAATACCCGTACAGAAACCTCAACTGCAGTCGCCCGGATATAATGGTAGGCAACAAAACTTAATCCGGCGTGAACCTAGGCGTCCCGGCTATGCAGCTGTAAACTAACAAAAGCGGATAACTCACGACAATTGTAAGAAGGATAACTGTAAAAGCGAATGCAGAAACCGACACAAAGAGAAAAAGAAGTTCAAAACCCCCAAAATCACACTTTTTTCAACTTCAAATGCAGTTTGCAGTGCGTAATTTACCTCAAACGCCGTCTGGACCCTATATGTCACGGAGAAGCCGTGACTTGTGAAAAGTAGACGATTCCCTTCGATTTGATATATTATGCGTCCCAAACGGACACCAAATGACCTAAAACCGGAGGTAATTCACTTGCCGCAGAATTTCCGATTTTCCGCAGATTTTCTTGCCGCAGAAAGGAAAGATTCACTTGCCGTTTTTTTTTTGTAATTTCGGCACAAAGAAATCTGCCTTCTTTTTTTGTTATAATCAAAAGATCTCGCCTTTTTTTTTAATTACAGAAATTGCCAAGAACCCTAATTATGTTTTTCAATTGAGAATAGCCGTCGTTCTTGAAGATCAAGGCAAGAAGGTGCAAGTAAACAACTTAACATATATGCTTGAACTAAATCGACAATTCAATCACCAAATTATCAAAACAAGAAGCAATTGTTGTGTGGAAGGGACAGGGAAGATGCGACACAGCGGAGTTACGATTTTTTTTTGACAAATTTCGATTACAGAAGTATTGAAAAACAACACAAACCAAGTCGAATTTTTTTTTGATTTTTTCGACACGAAATAGCAATAAAACAGTCGTGATAATCAAGGAATCGATTCGACTTATAGATTCGAAGGCTCTGATGCCAGTTGATGTGACCTTGTGTTGAAGAAGGCCTCAATTATCCGGTATTGATCGATGAATCTGCAGTAGGGCGAATCCTCCTTTGAACTCGGATCTGATGGAAGGTTGTAGAAATGGCGATGCGGAAGTGACGCAGATTAAGAGAGTCTTCTCGATCTTAATCTGGTGGATGAATTCCAAGAGAGTTGTCTCGATCTTGGATTCAAGGAATGACGCTAATGCAACTTCGGATGGAGAAAGCTCTCAACAAAAGTTCTGAATTATTAACGTGAGTTCTAGGGCTGGCTTCTCTAGGGCTTTTATATGATAAGCCTTGGAGAAGAAAAGACCTAAAAATACATAAGTAGGCCGGCCATGCTATACATAGAAAGGCCTCCTAATGCTTCTCAAAATAGCAAATAATGTCTAGGAAAAATACTGATAAAAGTCATAAATTAGAAATATCAATAACTAGGTGAATAGCGATCAATATCCCTAATCTGTAAGCTCCGGAATCTCTGCAGCCTGTGAAGACGTCCCAACTATAACTAAGCTCATAATGTATCCATTCTCGGTAGTTGGACGTCCCTGTCCTACTTCGAGCCTTGTCACCAGTGATTTAGTCGCAGCTTGAATAGCTTTGGCTCGTGCTCTAGTAATCGGGCATGTGGACCTAAGAGTCATAGCCTCCTCCTCGTCTATAGCTGTCAAGGTAGGTGAGGTCACATCAATAGTGCAGGGTGTGGTTTCAAGAAGGGAAAGGATCGGAATAGACTGAATGTCAGTTTAGTTACGACTAGGAAGAATCCGGATGATATAGGAATCGACAAGGACTTAGCACCACCAGCTGATGGGACCGCTCCTATGCATGTTGCAGGGGTGTCGGGGGGCAATGCGGATGGGGTTCCTGAAGTCGCTGGTGCTACAAGTCTTCCTAGTTCTTCTCTACAGATTGATGCTATTGTCGTACAGAATGGAAATGTGCAGAATGTTGCTACTTCTGGTAAGTGTGTGACTACTTCTGCTCGATATGACCAGGTTATTGTTGCAGACTCGGTTGGTGTCTCCACAGAGATTGGGCCTAAAAGGCCTACTGTACAAGAAAAGGGTAAGAGTATTATTGACATTGATGGGCAGCGCACTGATAGAGATATAGAGAGATCTCGACCTTTCCATGTATAGCTTAAGAAGAAGACTCGTCGGAGGAATAGATATATTGGTGAGCCATTAGTTCTTAATGGTCAAACTTATTATCCAGCAGGTTATGCTCGTACTGGTACCTTGCAATCACAGATCAGGGAAGGAGTCGTATTGGACATTCTGGTGGCACTGATGCTCGACATATCTTGCCTGGAGTGAACCTTTCGATTTCTACGAATAGTGTGTGGGGAATCTCCTCTTTGGTTTCCCAATGATGGTTCTCGCATGGAATATTAAGGGGATAGGCCTTCCCCAGAAACAACAAGGTGTCAGGAAGGTGTAATGGAGAATGAGGTTAGAATCTGTGGTCTCCTCGAGACTAGATTTAGTAGGCTTGCGGTTGATGATTTGGTTGGGCGTCTGGCTCCGAGATGGCTTCATGTTAGTAATTTTGATCTTGATTGTCGTGCACGTATTCTTGTTCTCTGGGATGAGCAGTTCTATCATCTTCATGTGGTTGGCAGATCTGCCCAACACATTGCTGCTATTGCTAGATGTCGTTCTACCCATAGGACCTTTGGTGTATGCTTTGTTTATGGTCTACATTTTGTTACGGATAGACGACCTATATGGTTGCATTTGCGCTCGCTGTTGCATGATCATGATGTTTCTTGGATGGAACTTGGTGATTTTAATTGTGTCATGCATGCCGATGAGAGACTCCATGGTGCTCCGGTTTGACCTAGAGAGACTACTGACATGATCGAGACATGTAGATATTTGGGGTTAGCTGATGCTCCTTGCACGGGTGGTGGACAATTTACATGGACTAATAGGTCTGTGTGGAGTAGATTGGATCGAGTATTGATTACTAATGGTTGGGCCAATCATGACCTTTATATCTCCTCACGGTTTCTTCCCATTGGCAACCTCTCTGATCATAAGGCCGCCATTGTTACTACTAGCCAGATCTTCTCTTCTGGTAAACGGTACTCCCATTTCTATAATATGTGGTTGACTCATCCGTGTTTCATGGATGTTATTAGACAGCATTGGAAGTGTAGTTTGTCGGGCACGTACCAGTTTTGTCTTTCTCGCCTTCTGACTAGTCTGAAGGGGGTTGATCTCAATAAGAAGGAATTCTCTCATATATCTTCGCGTGTTGAGGCTGCCACTTCTGCTTATTATGCTGCTCTTGAGAGCTCATATGCTCTTTCTACTGATGAGATTGATGTTAGTCACCTCGGCCAGTTGAAGCACCGTATGGACTGGCTTTGTCATGCTGAGGTCAGCTTCTTTAGTCAGCAGGCAAAGACCAAGTATATCCTTCAGAGTGATTGTTCTACTAGTTACTTTCATGCCCTGATGAAGGACTGCAGTCGTCGCTCTCATATTGCTTCCATTTCTGGCGCTGATGGTTCTCATATTTCATCTCTGGCTGAGGTTTCTGCTGAGTTTGTCAGCTATTATCAGGGATTGTTGGGGGTTGTTGTTGTCCCTTCATTCCCTGACTCTTCGTTGATCGCACCTGACCCTATGGTTTCTATCGAGGACTGCTCTATGTTAGTTGCTTCGGTCTCAATAGCTGAGATCAAGACGGCGTTATGGGGGCTTGGAGATGAAAAGTCGCCTGGTCCTGATGGATATTCTGCTAAGTTCTTCAAGGCTACTTGGGATGTGACTTGTGCAGAACTTTGTGCTGTTGTGAAAGAGTTCTTTTCTTGCGGGAAGCTTCTGAAACAATGGAATCACACTATTATTGCGCCAATTCCTAAGGTGGATTGCCCGACCCTCGTGGCATAGTTTCGTCCTATTTCTTGTTGTAATGTGGTCTACAAGGTGATCTCTAAAGTCATGGCGTTGAGACTTCGCAGGTGCATGGGTTCTATTATTGATGATGCACAGAATGCCTTTGTTGCGGGACGTCAGATGTTAGATAACATTTTCTTAGTTCAACATCTCCTGTGTAGATATATGATACAGACAGACACTAAGAAATGTTTTATTAATGTGGACATTGCTAAGGCGTATGATAATGTTGATTGGACTTTCCTTAGATTTGCTGTGGATCATCTTGGTTTCCCGGCTAGATTCTCTTCCTGGATTATGGAATGTGTGACTTCTGTTTCCTATTCTGTGAAGGTCAATAGGGGTTTACATGGTCATTGTCTTGGTCAGAGAGGCATTCTTCAAGGAGATCCTCTATCTGCTCCTCTATTTGTTATTTGTATGGAGATTCTCTCTAGGATGATCAGACTAGCGACTTCTTCTCCGAGGTTTGAGTATCACCAGTATTGTGAGGTTTCTAGATTGACACATCTCATGTTTGCTGATGACATCGTTCTGTTCTGCAAGGGGAATCTTACTTCTGTTCAGACCCTTATGGGGTGTCTTTCTGAGTTTGGTAGTTGGTTTGGGCTGCATGTCAATAAGGATAAGTCTTCTGTGTATCTGGATTCAGTGACTGATGATGGGGAGAATATAGAGGCTTCTGATATTTTACACACCACTAGTTTTAGTCATGGTACTTTTCCTTTTAGGTATTTGGGTATCCCCATTCACCCGCATACGCTCACTATCTCGCACTACGCTCCGCTTCTGGACCGGATTGCTAAGTATCTTAGAACTTGGGTAAAGAAGCATGTCTCCTTTGCTGGTAGGAAGGAGTTGATCTCTGCTGTGCTGCAGGGGGTTGAGGGCTTCCGGCTATCTATTCTGCCGGTTCCTAAAGGTGTTATTATGCAGTTGATCCGTCTGTGTCGGAACTTCCTCTGGAAGCAGCCTTTGGTGAAATGGGTGACGGTTTGTTCTCCTTTATCCGAGGGTGGTTTGGGGCTTCTAGATCTTGCAACTTGGAACAGGTGCTTCATGATGAAGCAGTTGTGGCGCATTGTTGAGAGGAGGGACTCGATTTGGATTAGATGGGTTTATGATAGATATCTGGGTAACACTGATGTGGTGAGTTGGTCTGCACAGGGTCGGCCTTCCTCATTAATACGTGCTATTCTGAAGGCCCGAGATGATGTGTTGCAGAGACTGGACGAGGATCGTTCCTTTGAGGATATTTTATCTTCATGGTGTCTTGCTGGGAGATTCTCTGTGAGTAGAGCATATGAGGAGATCAGAGATAGATCTAAGGGGGTTCCTTGGAGGAGGGAGGTGTGGCCGGTGCATGGTACTCCCAGGCATAGTTTTATTCTTTGGCTAGCTGTTATGGGACGACTATCCACTTATGACCGTCTCTTATTCTTGGATGAGGATCATGGTTGTAGATTTTGTGATGCTAGCCTTGAGACTCACGATCATTTTTTCTTTGAGTGTCCCTTCTCAGTAGGTATTTGGAGGGCAACCCGGTTGCGTTTTGGGATTCCGGACACGGTTGTTCGTATTGCTGATCCTCTTGTGTGGTTGCGGACTCTTTCGTTGGGATTGAGATGCAGACATCGCGCGCGGGTTTATGCTCTTTTTGCAATGGTTTACCACATCTGGCGGGTAAGAAATGAGTGGATCTTTGAGCGCATTAGGATTCCGGATGCAGTGATTACATGTATGATCCAGATTCATGTGTTTCGCCTCCTATATGCGTGATTCCCATGTGAGATTGTGATGGCGTTATGAGTCTAAGATGATGATTGCTATGATGATTTGTCTATGTATGATTATGAGCCTTGTTATATGGTTCCAGTGCAGGGGTATCTCTTTTTCCTCTTGTTGGGTTTTTCCCACTGGGCCTGGGCTTTTCCAGCAAGAGGTTTTAATGAGGCCCGGGGTGTTTTCGCCGTACTCGTATAGCTGCACTATGATCTTGATGTTATGTTTTGAGTTTTCCCTCTTTGGTTTGTCACAGCTTGGGGGGTTGTTTTCCCTCCATATGTGATTTGTTTTGACATTGTTTTGTATCTCTCCATCCCTTTATAGGGTTATATATCCGATTTTACCTTTGGCCAAAAAAAAGAAAGAGAAGGGTTACCTTGTATTTCTTCAGCATCGTCACCATTGATATTCTCCTGGTTCTGAGCATGCATGTCTTCAGTATTGTGTTGATATTCTTGGTCATTAGTCATGACAGAGGGGGTTGTGTTTGTAAACATCAAGTATGGGGATGTTATGGTGTAGAGAGAGTCAGAATCTGGTTGTTGGATGTAGTGTATGGAATTTAGATTTGTCCCATAGGGAAAATCTATCAAAGCATGTAAGTAAGACCTTTCATTTTCCATGATGGAAATATAGGATTTGGAAGAGAGGATAGTTAAGTGGAAAGACACCAAGACAGCCGTCACCTTTATAACAAAAGCAATGGACAGATGAAAATGGAATATGAAAGGCTGTGCTTGATCAGAATAGGGATTGAAGTGAAGTAAAGCCAAGTTAGTAAACTTTGCACGAAACAATAAAAAGTTTCTTCTATAGATCCTTCTATACTGACTGCATGGATGATAAGCACTTTTGCATGCCACAATAAGGAGAGAAGTAAGTGGGATAAACAATGGGAAAAGTTGGAGAACAAAATCTTGTGGTATAAGGGATGTACATGAAAAACCCACATCGGGAGAATGAGATTGGGGGGAATGTTTGTATAAAAAGCAATTATTACCAAATATTTATAAGTATTATAATTTTGTTTATTATTAAGATAAAGAGGCAAACTAAACAATGATTTTGAGATGGATAAATGGGAATTAGATAATAAAGCTGAAATTGTTCCTAATAGCCGAACCTAGTATTAGAAGTAATATGTTATTTATTAAAAAGAGAGCTAATCTTATAATCATCGGTAATATTTGAAGAAATTAACAATAAGAATACATGGAGCATAATCACTAGAAAAAGTAAAGACCAACTGAAAAAATTGATTTCACCAGTACCATTATAACAAACATTATTGAAAAAAGAAGATTAAATGTAGATGTTAAAGTTATAGTGAGTATTATTAAGATTAATATTAGAATAGGAATTATACAAGTAGTTTTCATTATACAGACTAATTAGAATAGCATTATTGAGCCTAATAAAATCTCTAAATTGTTTATGATTAGTGTAGTTCAAATGCTTCCTTAAATTCAAATAGTTGATCTTATCATTACGTACAAGCACATAATTGCTAGAATTGAACAGATAGAATCTAGAATCTATTAAAAGTAAGGATTCAAACCTTTTTCCTAGATCAAGAACGGGGGTAGTTGATTGCATCTCCCAAAAAGATATATTTATGAGTATTTGATCCTCACACCATGTTGAAGGTTCGGTTCCAATATTTGGTATAAATACCTGAAGCAAAACCTAAAGCCAAAAAACACCATGAATCATTAGATTTAAGGACATAATGCCAAAGGATTAAGTTCGAATCTAGAGCTACCATGCATAATTGAATGTATACATCAAAAGTCCCAATTAAAGCCTTTACAAGTACCCTAGAATTAAGATCGCAATCCGTTAAATTGGAAACGGTTTTAGGGTTATCGAATCAAGAAATCATAGAACAACTAAGAATAAGTGTAATCAAGACAATATTATCAATAGAATCTAGAATTGAAGAGATCTGAATTGGAAAGGGTTGTGCAACAACCATCGAAAAGTTTTTTTCATAGATACGTGGAATTTGCGAATTTGAACTGAAGTAAGAAGGAAATTAGAGGAAGAAGTGACATATCTGTAGGAAGGAGGAGATTGCCGCTGTACACGCTCTCGATTCTAGGCTTGGAGGATTTACAGTGGTCCGCCGACAAAGAAGAGAAGAGGAAGGAGATGCGAGAAGAGCAGAGAAATCTCTTCCTTACCCCGAAAAACATTTCTTTCTCCTCTTAGATCTCTAAATCCCTCCATCATTAATGTAGGGGTTATCAGTGACTAGCATGTCGCTAATAAGCTCCAAATTTGTGTTTTTAGTAGTTAGTATGTTAGTTAGTTTTTCTTTTACTCTCTCTTTCGTGAGAGGGTCCAATCCCCCCCCTTATGGTAGGTGATATGTATTCCCCCTAAATTCTGGGTGATACTCTGTCCATCTTAATTTTAGGCAATTTCAAGACCATTTTTCTAAGGAGTGGTAATTTGAAGTCTTGCATCACGAGAGTTGCAAACAATGATTTATAATGGAACATATTTACAATCTAGCGAATTAAATAGTGATCTTCCTCCTCAAAACTTACTTGGATAAGTAGATCCTTTCATATGGCGACAACGAAGACCGATATGAGGATATTCAGAAGCGTTAAATATAATGGACATGATTCTTAGTTTTATTGGAGAAGATTATTATTCTATTTTTTTATTTAAAACTATATATTGTGATCTTTTAATAAATTATTATAAATAAATAAATTATTTGTCTTAAAAAATGATCAAATGGTTTGATTTCCACATGGGTGGATGGGGTCAGAGACTTGGCAATTGGGTCGGTCAGGTTGGGTTCGGGTTAGAGAGTTTCAGGTTTGGGTCATTTCGAGTCACGATATTTCAGGTTGAACTTTTACCGGGTCAGAATGGGTCATGTTATAACAGGTTTAATGTTGGGTCTGGTAGATGTGAAATTTTTTCACTTTTTGTACTTCTTTTCTTTAAAAAAGTAATAAAAATATTTATTTAATAAATAAAAATATTTATTTAACAAAAATAAAAGCTTTTTAAAATTAATTTTATATATTTTATGTTTATATTCTTGAACAACAGGTCGGATCATACTATGACCTAGAAATTTCTCGGGTCATCGGGTCAAAACCGGGTAAAGAGTGTCATGACAACTTTGGGTAAAGAGTGTCATGACATATAGAAGTGTAAGTGTCATCACAGATTTAAAAAGTCTCATGATATATAGAAGTGTCATCATAGAGGACTGACACACATAAAAAAGTGTCATCACACAAATAAAAAGATTAATTACATAAATAAAAGTGTTATCACATCAATACAAAGTGTCATTACTTCTATATCATCTAAAAATAATATCCACATACAATTAAAACTGTCATTATATGCGGTTAGAAATTTATCAATCAGAGCTTGATTAAACAGAGTGTCGCTCCGCTGGTCTTCGGCGAAGACCAGCGGAGCGACACTCCGGAAAGGACCGACGGAGCAACACTCCAGGCTGTGCTCCGGCGAGGTCCGACGGAGCGACACTCCGGAAGAGGCGGTGCTCCGGCGAAGTCTGGCAGAATGACACTCCGGTGATGGCCGGCGGAGCGACACTCTGGAGCGACACACTGGAATGACTTACTCTTCTATAAACCATTCAATCTAATATACATACAAAATCAAGTGTACTCACAACAAAACAATTAGGGAGGAGAATCTATGCCCAAACGTAAATTTTCCTGTTACAAAAATCTTACACTAATGATTCTTTGCTGCTTATATATACAAAAGAATACCTGGTGTATAAACTCAACTTAAGATTCAGTCATAATCATAAGATTCCAACCTTGAACATAAATTTTTACCATAGGGACTAAGAATATGAGTTCTCTAAACATTAAAGGAATTCCAAACAAAAATAACACTTAATATACTACTTTAAGTGTCAAACAGTTGAATTGCATTAGCAATCAGAACAAATCTCATCAAAAAGCCTATGTCCCCTAACAAGATTTAAGATTCAGTTCTTCCAATGATACGTTCCTCAGGATGATAATACAACATCTCTTCCCATATCAACTCCCTAATCATCCTTTCATCCACACAAAACTCATCGACCTCCAAACTAATACCCTTCTTTCCATCACAATCATCCTAATCGGGATCCTATATACTCTCAAAATACGGATGCTTCAGGGCCTGCGAAGCGGATAACCGGTCCCACGGGTCAACCACCAGTAAGCTCTTGAGCAAGTCGATTGCCTGCAACTCCGCCCACGGGAACATATTCTCCAAATCCCTCCCCGGCGAGCACGGAAGGGTCTCCAAATACTCCTTAAACTTACAACATTCCTAGAAGTGGCTAAGTTCGCCCGGTTTCTTGCCAAGCAATCTATATATACTAACGATCTGAGCGAGGCTATTCGGCGCCTTGAAGATCGGTTTCCCGCCAAGCATCTCCGCTAACACACACCCTGCTGACCACATGTCGACCCCGTTTCCGTACCACGCGGATCCGGTCAGCAGCTCCGGCGCTGTGTACATCTCATCCCAATGTACTCCGCCATCTTCTGTGGGTCCTCAATCTTCGTGCGGGCCAACCCGAAATCGCTGATCTTGAGACTGTTCAGCTTGAAGTTGACGAGGATGTTTTGCGGTTTCAGGTCGCGGTGAATGATGTTATTCGAGTGAAGGAAATTGAGTCCGCGGAGAATCTGAAACATGAAGACCTTCACGTGGTAGGGTGAGAGCCTCGGTTGCACGTTCTTGATGACTTGGCCGAGGTCGGCGTCCATGAGCTCCTGTACGAGGTACACGTGGCGGAAGTTTGATCTGAGCGGGGATGATGATTGTGATGATGACGAGAGCATGACGTCCTTGAGCGATATGATGTTGTCGTGGCCGCTGCCCATTCGACGTAGGATCGGAATCTCCCGGAGAGTCATGAGCGCAGTGGTTGAGTTACAGAGGGCCTCTGAGATCTTCTTGACTGCGACCATCTCATTGGTTTCACGGTTGAAGCACGAGCAAACGATACCGTACGAGCCGTTTCCTAGAACCGCCATAGGAGCGTATTTGATGTCGAGCTCGAACGTGACAGCGCTGGAAACCATGAATATTTGTTTCTTCTTCGCCGGTTGCTGCTGCCTGACTTCTTCTTCTCTTCTCATGCCACCGTTTTCCATGTATGATCGTAGCTGGTAGCAAGAAAATAAGGGCTAACCTTATTCGTATATATATATTAGCAAATTCATTATCTTTTAAAACTGATTGTTCCATTTTTTAACTTTATTTTATTATATCTATAAATTGATGCTTCGAGCTACTGGTTGCCGGAGGTAATAATATTTCCGAGTAGATTTCCATAACAAGATATACAACAATTTATTTAGATTTTTATAATAATTTAATCACATATTCATTACACGATTTGGTTTACCACTTCTAAATATCTCAACTATCAAATATTAAGATCTTTTATATCTTATCTAAAATATTCAGAATTGGAAAAATCTTCTCATTTCATATCTAAAATATATTTAAATATATAAAAAATAGTAATTTATAAACCTAAAACATATAATTTCCGTCTTCATTTTATAATAAAAATATAATAGACTCTTTATATAGGGTTAATATAGATAAGTATAAAATTTAGGAATAAATGTGGAGAGTTTGTAAATAAATGACTTAAGAATAAGGATCCGGTGAAAACAGCCCTTATGGTGTTAAGTATGAACTTTCTCGGGTACACGTATAGCACGCTAATGTTCACATATAACACGCTAATGTTCACATCTAAAGGGATA
Organism: Phyllobates terribilis; assembly: GCF_046119375.1. Lineage (NCBI taxonomy): Eukaryota > Metazoa > Chordata > Amphibia > Anura > Dendrobatidae > Phyllobates > Phyllobates terribilis. The sequence continues at coordinate 54,472 of NW_027366633.1, read as the reverse complement.
AAAAAATTCACCCAGAAAAGGTAAAAAAAAAAAACTGTTCACCATTAATTACAAAAATGTCACCGCGTGAATTCATTAAAAAACTCATCTTTTAATCTCAGCCATCCATTTTCTAATCTAATGGCTCAACATTCTTCGCACTTCACACCATAAGGGTGTTTTCACCGGAACTCACCTCAATGACTTAATTATTGTGGAGCCATTTTATCTAGGAAATATGATATTTTGATGTTGTGAATCGACTTTCAAATTTTATTCCTAAATTTTAAGGTTATGGACAATTATAGGAGTAACTACTATAGTAATGTGTCATGCACGGAAGTATATTTTTATAAGTATATATAATTTTATTTTTAAGAAGATTATTATGTTATTTGGGTTTACAGATGAAATTTATAAATTATTATTTTTAATATATATTTTGTATATAAATTTACATTGTTCACTTAGTTTATTGATGTTTAAGATTTCTTATACCTACCCTTCCAATTCATTAATTAATAAACAAAATCCTCCTAATAAACACAATTCAGTGTGTATTTTAATTTTCAATACAATTATAAATAACGGCATGACAATAGAAAAATGACTTCCACAATAAATGATAAGCATGTAACGCTTTAATACTATCCTGATCAAAATTTTACTTTTTTAAAAAAAAAAACTTGGCTAGATTACTCATAGTGAAAACATTTTATTTCACTTATTCGCTGTGATATTAGGTAAATTTTTGGACTAATTTTAGAGTGTGCTTATCCATATTCATTATAACGCGAGACTGACACGTGACAAGATTATAAAATAACAAAATAAATATTATAATAAAATAACATAAAATAGATCTTATAAGCAAATAACTATAGTAAGAGAGGTTTTCTAGGAGATTATTTTTATTATAGAACTCGGTTACGATACAAACTAGTACTATAGTGTAAAATGAGAACGACTTCCGTCCATCCACGTGTCTTCATCCAACCGCCTATATTAAATGCGCTACGCGCGTTTAAAAATAGAAAAGAAAGCCAATCGTTCACAATATAACTCACACAGTGTTCTCAAAAAGCTAGACGGGTACTAGGCGGTGAAAGGGGGTGACTAGCACCTAAGCGTCTAGGCGGATCAATATTATAACACTTAGTTTTATATTTTAGTACAATTTCATAATATGAGAAGTTAAATAGAAATATATTAATTCATATTTTTTATAATAATTCATAATTTAACTATGTATTTTGAATATAAGCATATAATTTGCTAATTTATCATCTAAAATTCATAGACTTAATATCATTTTTCATAAAGAAGATCTACAAGAAAAAATCTTACAGTTTTCAACGCAAATTTCAACTTAATAAAATTAATCTAGTCCTCCATATATTCATTCTCATTATACTCCTAAACATGAACATTAACTTCTTGCTTCATGTCTGACTCATCAAGCTTAAACTCATCATTATCTTTATCTACACCATCTGTTCCATCCAGTGTTCTAAAAAACGCGCATAGGCGGGGCCTAGGCGCTAGACGGACGATTTTTTTCCCACCGCCTAGCTGAAAGCGCCTAGCAACTAGTCGCAACATTAGGGCTTAGGCGGGCTTTTTAGAACATTGAAGTCACGCAATTTGCTTTTTAAAACATACGTGAAAGAGATACTTTCTAGAGTTAAAAACCTACGCATTTGATATGAATCGACACCTTCTCTTCCGCAAATCTTCTAAGATAAAAATTTGATTCTCGACTGCTTTAGTTCGGAAAAACGCGACGAAGATTTAAATCTTCTCTCGGAACAAACCCGACGAAGATTTAAATCTTCTCTCGGAACAAACCCGACCCCCCCCCCCCCCTCCCCCCAAGAAGTTGAAAAAATTAGGTATTTTAAATCTTTCATACTTGTACTATGTCCTTAGGTCTCCAACATCATTTAATACTACTTTTCATTAGGTTTATTTTCTCTAACATCCTTTGAACAAGCGAAAAAATGTCGACTAGTAGTACATACGATGATAGTGGTACTAATCCAGGTACATTGATATATTTTGATAATTAGTTTCTATTTTTAGACTAACATTTACTAGTTTAGGGTTTTGTTATTTTGTTTTGCAACAGAAATGCGAACGAAGGTGAGGCACGACATTCTAATCTTGAATAATCCGCAAATAGGTATAAAAAGGAAAAAAATGATGAGAGAAAAATGCAAACGGTTAGGTTTTGCTTGATGATATATTGCATTTATCACTGGTTGAGATGCACTCTATTCTTTACAAACGTGCATTTTCGTCTATATCCACATGCATGTGGTCTATTTTATATGTAGTAACTTTTTTATTTACAAATTATGCATGTTGATTGTTGAAAAATACACTTTGATTGACAAAAAATGCAAGAGAACGACCGGATGCACTTTATATGATATATTGCATGTTATAGTGATTGTAACATGCATTCTACTTTTAGAAACCGTGCATTCCTCCCGGATTGACATGCATTTTTGTCTAAACCACATGCATATGGTCAAATTTTATATGCAGTAATTTATTTACCAATTATGCATGTTGATTGTTAAAAAATGCACTATGACTAACAAAAAATGGAAGAGAACATGCATTCAGGTTTAGATGAGATATTGCATTTTACAGTGATTGTAAAATGCTTTCTACTTTTAGAAACCATGCATTTTCCCTGAATTGACATGTATTTTTGTTGAAACCACATGCATGTGGTCTAATTTTTATGCAATAACTTTTTTATTTACAAATTATGCATGTTGATTGTTGGATTGACATTCTGAATTTCTTAAATGACAATCAAGAGCAGAAAACTAGCATCACCTACCGCATTAGACAACAACACCTCTGAAAGTTTGAATTTTATTACATTCTTTTATATTTTGAGCTAATGTTGATTTCAATTGTACTTTGGTTTAAGATTTGCATTTTAACTAAAATGAATGCGTTTTTTAGTTGAGTTATCAAACAAAAAGAACCGAAGGAAAAATTAGGCCAGATGAGGTCGCAATTATCACTTACCAAAGAAAGGCAGTGAAGAAGAAAGGCAAAACTATACCAAATCCCTATATAGACAAAATAATGAAGAAAATGCAAAAACCAGCTCAATCACAGCCGAAAAAATCAAAATTGAAGGATATCAAAGTAGTATAGAGCTCTACAACTCCTAAAAAAGGGAAGAAAAGGAACGCTAAAGAGATAGTTGAGGAGTTAGAAAATCCAATAGAGAGTTCAAATGATGGAATAAGGAAAAAGAAGTCCAAACTACTAGTAACGTGAACAAGGTCAAGCCCAAGATTGATATGTGATCTCCTTTCCCGCATGACTCGCCCTAAAATGGATGATGTAGTTGAGATGGGGCTTGGAGAATTGCAAAAATAGGATATAAAAGAGGTTCTGCAACGTCTCACCTACCAGTTGATTACAAACTTCTGTCCAAACTCTTATATAATTAAGTTTGGGGCTACTAAGGAGATACATCTCCAGTGTTTTGATGTACACAAATATTTGTGTGTGCCAGATGGAGATAGAGAAATAGTGATGTATAGAAGAGGGCAAAATGATCCATACATGAAGACTTCTTGAGATAGTTTTATACCGAGGTGGATGAGAATACAAGAAAGAAGGTTAGATTGTTTTGAACTTTAATTCACTTTGTTTTGATTTAAAACAAAAGGCAATTTAGATTATAATGCATTTTAGGCATTTTATGGGTTTCTCTTGTTCCTTTTGGTTTGATATAGATACAATTGATGATGACATAAATTTATTTTTTGATTAGGTTGTTCCAGATCTTAAGGTGATTACTCCATATTCTTAGCTAATAATATTCTCCAATTCGAAACACCCCTATGATTGGTTCAAGAGAAACTTCATTGTGTTGTTCAATAGTCTTGTGCGTGGTTGAAAGCAACACAAGTGGAGGGCTAAATATAAGGACTTTGGATGCAATTCATGATACATCAGTTATTCCTAGTTTGGACTAGAGCAGACACATAATCAGTGTTCTTAATGAATCAGCTGAACTATGGAAGAGAAAGTGTTCTGGTTGGTTTCGAGGACCAATTTTACTACATGTGGAAAGTGCAAGAAGTCAATCTCTTTTACAAAAATGCATGTCAGTTTAGTAAATATGTATATCTATAATTTATATATGCATTTCTATGTACAAAACATTCCACATCTATTCAAATAAAATATGCATATCTCAAAAATAAAATCAGTTATATTCCAGTCTTTTATGTGAGATATTTTGATAACTTTAAATAATCTTTATTTCCAGGTGGCATATGTGGATCGGGTTGTAGTGAGAAATAAACCATCTCTGAGAATATTTCCTATCATCGACAATTGGAGCACAAAAAGTTTGAAAGATAGAGAAACTCTTGATATCAAACATGGAGGTTTTGGATTAGGCTCCTTAAGAGATGGATTAGAGACTTCCTCGTCATTCCACAAAACAAATGCTTTATCTTCGAGTGTACAATTTGCACCAACAACCCCTACCCATCATTCTCCAGAGAAAGATGGTCTTTTGGTAAGTAATGTATTTAATATGATTGCATGTATGGTGCTAAAAAAATTAATATTTTATTGAAATGAATATCCGTGCTAATTGCTCCACTTGGGTGTGTCGTGGTAAAAATTGTGCAGTGTTTTTTTTAAAGAACCACATTGATGAAGGAAAAGTTCTAGCTGAAGGTATTCAAAACTACCTAAACCGATTAAAGACGGACGAAGGAATAAAACTACAAAGCAACAACATATATAACAAAGTCCATGATGCAATAGATGAAATGCTAAAAATCGATGTTGCTTTAACCTTGTCTCAATCAAGGGTGATGGAAGATGAAGAGACAATGTCTCAACAACTACTCCGGGATGCAGCTAACAAATGCTTGAAAGAGATTGAAGAGAAAATGAAGACTAGGAATGATTTTGATCATTATGATCCAAGTAAAATGTTTGACCTGGGTATACACCTTATACCCACACCATAGCCGAGCGGGAAGAGATATTGGAGAAGAATCAGGTATGTGTTTAAAACTTGCATTTCTAAAAAAATTAAAATGCATGTTTATACCTTATATATGCATGTCCATCTTATAAGAATGCATGTCTATCCTTTGAAAATGCACAACCGAGAGAAGTACACAAATAGACAAGAACAGGTTTGTAGATGAACTTTGTTATGTCTTTAAATACAAACAAAGATAATACAGTTCAAGAAAAAGAGCATGACAATGATTTTGTGAATGATGTTGTAAGCGTTGTTGTAAAACAATATGAAGCAGAGAGATTGGATAAGACTGAGAAGGAACTTACTGAAGTTAGAGAAGAAGTAGTTACAAAGAAGGGACCACAATATGTCCAAAAATCAATCCTAGATGAATTGAATAATAATCAGGTATGTGTCCAAAAAATGCATGTATATACCTTTTATATGCATGTCCATGTCAACAGAATGCATGTATATCCCATAAAAATGCATCTCGTTAGATATGCAAGTGTATTACTAAAATTGCATGTACATCTCATTAGAATGCATGTCTATCCCATAAAATGCACCTCTTTACCTATGAAAAGCCTATTACTAAAAAAATTCATGTACATCTCATTAGAATGCATGTCTATCCCTTAAAAATGAATCTCTTTAACTATGAAAAGTTTATCAAAATATTATGAATGTCTACTATTTATCTACTTGAATGAAACTGCACAGACTGTAAGCAGTCATGGCAAAACACCAATACAAGAATCAACCAACATGAAAAATAATCAGAAGAAAGTGACTTTCCAGCCAAGAGTGTTGGATAACAGGAGAAAGTGGAAACCTTCATTTAAACACAAGTCTCCGCACAAAGAAAGGCAGGTAAACTTGAATGAAAAGCCAACAATCGAAGAGAAGAAGTTGAACAACTAGGTGTTAGATCAGAGGAAAAGTTAATATCCTTTATAACTATTAGCATATGATAAATAACTTTCATGATGAAAACTTATATATATATTGTTAGCATATTGTAGATGGATGGAGATTATATTCAGGATGGGGAGAGTTACGGCACTTAAGAAAGACTTCGAGTCTATGAAGCCACAAGAGTGGATAGAGAGTGACTTACTTAATATCTGGGCAGAATTGTTGAACACAAATGAGATGCTAAAAAGTCCTGAAAAATCATTAAGTCACTTCTTCCCACATGACATTACAATAGGACTTCTATACTAATGTATGTTTAAAAAAGTGCATGTTGATTGCCATGATATGCATCTTGACTCGTAGAAAAAAATTAATATTGTATTTTCCAATAATTCATAGGGCTTTCCACTGAAAGAAGATGAAGCAAGTCACAATGAAAGATGTTTTTGGTTTCTAAACATGTTTGAGGAATATGCAAAACAAACAGATAAATTGCAAATGAGTGAAACAGACCTGGTATGATAAAGTATTGTTTATTCCTTGATTTCCATCAATTGTTCCTTGTATAAAAAATAGTGATTATATATTTTTTAAATGCATTTTGTATTCCCCATATGGAAGTCTAACACTATTACATCATAGCCTTCAATGTGAAGAATCCAAGAATTGATATTATTGATAATTCAAAAAAAGGAAGGTTTGTAGAAAAATATTTGAATGTTCCTGGTGATATGGTAAGTCAAAATAATACATAGTATTCTTATGAGAAAAATCATACTAAATATGTAATGTTTGTTGCAGAGAAAGCTCTTTATTGCACTTATTGAAAAAAACCGATTAGAGTCCAAAGCTAAACCTTTTTATGATGAAAAGAGTGTACATGTTGTAAGGCTTCAAATGACTTGGAGATACGTAGCCAACGACGTTGATTGTGGTGTGTTTGTCATGAGACATATGGAAACCTACTTTGGAAATGGTATGGAGGATTGGGATTTTGGGCTTAACCTCGATGATCTAGAACAAATGCAGACCTTGAGGATCAAGTATTGGTACGCCATTATAGAGAATCAATTTAATGAATTGAAGATGAATATGCATATAATGATGGCTCCTCCTAAAACCAAGAAAAATTGAGTAGCTGATGTTGCTATGAACATTTGTGGAAAGTTGTTTTGGAAACTATTAGGTGTAATTCTGTGTAAGAAAAATTGAGTAGTTGATGTCATTTTTCATAATGATGTAATTTTGGATACTGAAGTTGTTTTAGATACTGATGCCATATTGATATTGATGTAATTTAGGTGTAACTTGGAAAGTGTTGGGAATATTTCTATTAGGTGTACTTTAAAACAGAGTATTCCGTTTTTGGATACTAATGTCATTTTGTATAGACTAGAAAGTTTATTTTGTGTAAAAAAGATGCATGCCAATTTGGTAACAGTGCATGTTAATGTGGTAAACATTCATGGTAAAAAGATCATTGTTTGAACAAGACTGCACATTGATTATATACATAAAAAGGAGTGCAAATGAATTCCTTAAAAAGTACGAAAAAATCTTGGTTAAAAATCTTGGTTAACATGAACTGTATGTTTAACACAAAAATCTCAACACAAAAGTTCTAGGCATGACAGATTTTTATATTGTATGAAGCAAAATTATTTATATTGAAAACTATTAGATTTGATTCTCTTGCTTGCAAGTTCTAGAGTTGTGTCCAGGTTTGCCACATGATGTGCAAAATCTCTTCTGATTTGATGCTTGAGACCTGAAATCCAAAAAAAGTATGCATGTCAATGAAAAAACAATGCATGTCAATGGAGATGTAATGCATGTGAATGGATATATAATGCACATCAATTGAAATATAATGCACATCAATGGATATATAATGCACGTCAATGGAAAAATATAATGCAAGTCAATGAAAACATAATTCAGGTCAATGGAGATATAATGCATGTCAATGCAGATATATTGCACGTCAATAAAATATCTAATGCACGTCAATGGAGATATAATGCACGTCAATGAAGATAAAATGCACTTCAAGAGAAATATAATGTACGTCAATGGAGATATAATGCACGTCAATGTAAAAATATAATGCACGTCAATGAAAATATAATGCACGTCAACTTCACTGAGGATATAATGCATGTAAATGAAGAAATAATGCATGTCAATGACAATAAAATGCACTTCAATGATTTAAAAAAAGTGAATCACCTAAGTGTTTCTGCAATATCCTTTAGACGTTTTAGGGTGGTGTACCCTTGTTATTTGACTGTGCAGGTGGGTGAATTTCTAATTCTTCAGGTATAGGGCCCATAAAGTTCTCTATTCGACTTAAAGATCCGTTCAAACCTGATGCAGTAGAAAGTTGCTGCAGATACTGATCTTTTTCATTTTTCAACATATTATGGACATGCTTCATAGTATCAACATCATTTTCAATGATATTAATAAAGATATGCATTTCAGCTAGAAGCTTGTTGCTTAGAGACATCTTTTCATCAAATTTCGACTCTTGAGTGTACAATGAACCATCAATTTTGAATGTCGGCTTCAAGGTTGACTTCTTTGTCCAACGACACGGAATTTACTTCTCAGGTAGTGCATCTAAACGGTCTTCTTTAAAAGCGAAAAACATGTGAGCACAAGGGAGGGCGGTGTTCATAAATTTGTTGCATGAACAAGAAAAATTCATTGAGGGACTTATTATGCTTGATTATGTATTCTTTGTCACCACTAGAAGTGACATATATATGATTGACATCACCATGTTTCTCAAAGTTTGAAAAGCCACATCTGAATGTAGCCTCACATATCTCAACTTGCAACTCATGAAATACATTCAAAGTGAACAACGATGCACATTGCACCTCAATTGGCAAACTAGTTTTCAATATCGGGTTGAAAGTAGATGAATCTAGGTCTAGCTTATTCTGGTTTTAGCACCGAGAATCAATTGCATTTCCAAATTGCATCATGAACACAACCAAGGTTGATAATCCGGAAATAAAGTTGGCAAAGAAATTATATTGGTTTTCTGATCTTGAGGTTGTCTGTAACAAACCATCCATTTTTTCGTCTTAGAAGTATGCAAGAATCCAATAATGACGTAGATCAAACATATCTTGAAGCCAGATATTTCCTTCAGGGTGAAAATCGGTAATGATCGACTTCCAAGAAGACTCAAAATCTTGTTGGTTCAATTCAATACTCTATACTACCCCATTGAGCCTTTTCCTGAAATCCTCTTGTTCAAATGCATCAACTTTTACTTTCACTAGAACTTTGAACATGATGTGCCACATACAAAGCCGATGAACAACGGTAGTAAACACATTTTGAATAGTGGACTTTATGGATGGATCTTGATCAGTTAAGATAATGAAATGTTCACAACCCATTGATTTCTTAAAATTATCGAACAACCATACATAAAAGAGGATGTCTTGATACAATAATAAGCCAAACGCAAAGGTGATTGACCGCTTGTTATTGTCAATTGCAGTAAAAGGGACAAAAACCATGTCATACCTAGACAGAAAACATAAAAAAGTAAATGAGAATAAAATTGCAAGGGGGGGTACAAAAATGCAGTATAATTCCAATAATATGCACCAATATAACACCAAAATGAACGTCAATACAACCATAATGCAAAACTATATCATCAACAACATAAGAATGGTCATTTTACACCAGAAACTAAGAGTTGATTGGGCATTACCATTATCAAATAATGCATGTCAATGAACAAAAAATGCAAGTCAACGCACAAAAAATGCACCATTATCAAATAGAAAATGTGCAAGGTGAAATCACCTATTGGATTTGTATGTAGAATCGGCTAAAACAATATCACAAAATAGGAGAAACTCTTTCTAGCAGAAGGATATGCCCAAAAAGCCTCACTAGATGATTTTCATTATCAAGATAGTAGGATAAATGGAATGTGTCGCACATCTCCTTCTTACGGTATAGGGTGTCAATTACCATCTGTGCTTCATACCCAAACAAATATGCATTCAAAATCCTTGCTTATATTCTTAAAACCAATGATGGTTGCTCCAACATTAGAGTACGAACCTACTGAATTCTTATACAACTTATACGCTTTGCTTGTACCAATGTTTGATTTCAAACAATTGATTATGAAATCTTGGTGGAAATGAGTAAGTTTCCGGTCATTCTTGAAAAATTCCTTTTGTTGTTCAGTAACCATGGGATGTGTGTGACGCTCTACAAATCTGTGCACAACATAATCCTTCTTCTACGCAACATACATAAAAGTGAATTTAGTCTTACAATTACACCTGTTTGTTATCCTCCTCCTATTTGGTTTATACTTACTAATCCGCAAAGATTTGACTCCTTGCCTATTACAAAGAATATATCTCCTCGATGGCATGTTTGATTCATCAGAGCATTTTGTAAGCGTACATTTCCGTACACCAAAACCACAATAGTTTGTGTAGTTTTGATAGAATAGAGAAGAATCAGATAGAGATGGGAAGAATTGTCCAACAAAAGGCTTGATGTCAACTACACAATTTGGAATGTAATATCTCGAGCCTCCAGGAGAAACCTCAACAATTTCCTGAATATCTTGCTCAGATTTATATATAAAGATAATTTGCATGTGTATTAGATTCAACGCATTCAACACAAAATGCATGTCAATTAGGAAACAATGCAAATAAATCACCACAAAATGCATGTCATTGGCAAAAAAAATGCAACACATTCAACACAAAAATGCATTGTGATTGACAAAAAATGCATTGTGATTGACAAAAAAATGCAAGAGAAGGAAATGCATGTCCAAAAAAAAGGCTTGATGTCAACTATCTTGTTCAGATTTATCTATAAAAGATAGATGCAACGCATTCAAAACAAAATGCATGTCAATTAGGAAACAATGCAAATAAAACACCACAAATGCATGTCATTTGCATAAAAATGCAACACATTCAACACAAACAAAAATGCATTGTGATTGCCAAAAAAATGAAAGAGAACAAAATGCATGTCCGATAAAAAAGCTTGATGTCAACTATCTTGCTCAGATTTAGGAAACAATGCAACACAAAAGTGCTTGTCTGATGCTACAACTTTTGTTCTTCATTGTTTCAATGAAGAACGCAAAATCAAAAGGAACAAAAAGGAACGACACACTAATTACCTAAAAGCAAAATAGAAAAGGAACAAACAGATAGATAAAGTTAAAATCACAGAACACACAGAAAACAGAGAGAGAAAACACATAGAAGAAAGTGGAAAAGTGAAGAACAATTTGTATCCATGACAAAAAATAGAGAAAAGTGACGAACAATGACGACAAGGAAGAAAAATTGTGAGGGAGAAGAATGGAGAGAATAACGAAGAGATCAAACAACCTGCATCCATGACGGAAAAAAAATCGTGAGGGAGAAGAACGAAGAGAAGCGAATTGGGGAAGAAAAAACCTAAAGAAAAAAGAGAGAGCATAAGACTAATACGCATCTACCACTTGAAACAGCGAGTAAATCTAGATCCTCCTGTTTGAGGTGGATCAAACGGTTATGAGTAGTTCTGATTTTACAAGTTAGTAAGCGTACGCACCTGACACTTATCATTTATTATAAAATAATATAAAATAGATCTTATAAATAAATAAACCACACAATTATAAGATAAGAGAGATTCTAAGTAATACATTTTTATAATAAAATAATGTAAAATGGATCGTATAAATAAATAAATACTATTACGATAAGATAAGAAAGATTCAAGGAAATATATTTTTATATCAAAAATAAAATATCATGAATAAAATAACATTGTAATTAAATGAAAATAATAACAGATAAATTTATATGCTAATAAAAATAAGACGAAATAAAACATGAGGCCGACACGTATGCGAATTGAACGTGAGGCTAACATGTGTTAAGAACTCTTCTGTTTTAATATAGAAATAGATAGATGTAAAGAATAAATATGATGTTATTTTTCATTTTTAAAGTTTTTTCTTTCTCTTTTTCTTAGTAAGAGGCTGAGCTTCAATATGGCCCAAAATATGAATGAACCCCTACATGTTTAACAATGTATCTGCACGAGAGAATAAATTAACAAACCTCCCTAAAATATATTTCTTTTTTTATACAAATTCAACATTGGGATTCCTTCTAACCAGAAGGAAATCTCACATTATCATTATAGATAATGCTTACAAAACTTCTGAGGAAACCATGGAGAGGGGATTGAACAAGACTCGGCCTTTCTCGTAAAGTCCTGATATATGTATCAGGTAAATGAGATACAAATATGTATTTTCTAATCTCTGTCAAACCTAGATTATTTACTTTTTCACTTGCTAGAATATGCGTTGCTTTGTTCCTTTCACGTAAACAATGCATGAATTTGAATTCTTTGAATTTCTTGAATCCTTCTTTGTTATCTTCCACTATGTATTGAATATTACAAGGCACTTTATAGACTCCTTTTATTGCATTGATGATAAGAAGAATATCCCATTGAAAGATGACCTTTCTACAATCGTTATTTCTTGCTGATGTAATTACATCCAGAGCTGTTATTGCTTCTGCCTGTAAAACAAATGACTATTTTTTTTATGTGTTAATTTAAGGATATTTCCCATTTGCTCTCTTATAATATGGGATCTATAGAATTCACCATCTGTTCGAAAAGAAAAATCAAAATTAACTTTGATCCATTTGTTGTTTGGTTTTCTCCATCCTTTTTTTATTTTTTTGTTTTTTCAGCATGGTTTTATTAACATTTGATTTTATCAAATTGTTAAATTCATTGGATGATTCTAAAGATTGAAAGTGAAATATGGTAGATCTAAACTCCATCTATTCACTAATTTATTTCTCTTAAAAAATTGTTATTTTTGTCATGCCACATTTCATACCATAAAAAGCACATGATTTTAATGTTGCAATTATTCACGGAAAAAAATTGAAGTCTTCAAAAAATTTCCACTATTTTGAAAAACATAATTATTCTCTATTTTAGTTTCAACTTTATTAATCATATTAGTCGTAACTGGGCATTCAAAAAAGAAGTGATTTGTTATTTCATTTTGTGTGGTACAATGAGTACAATAATTAGGAACCCTGTTGAAATATCTATTCAATCTTTTGTGGCAGAGAGACAGTCACATAATACTTTTCATAAGAAAGTTTTTATTTTGGGGGTATATCTAGATTCCATAATTTATTTAAAATGTTTGGATTGGAATTTACAGAATTATTTGACAAAAAGTGTAGGGCTGAATTTGAGGTAAAAAGTCCCAAGGTAGATGGTTTCCAAATAATTTTACCTTCAAGATTCTTAATTCAGATGTATATGGAAATGATTTATCTACCACATGGATAGGTGCAAAATATACTAATTTAAAAGGATTCCATTTTTCTGGTGTGATAGATTCCTCTACTTTCATGTTTATACTATGAATGTTTGGATTAAATAGGTTTTTAAGTTGATGTTACCAATCCAATTATTTGTCCAGAAATTAATATTTCTTCCATTTCATAAAGTCCAAAATCCTTTTTCAAAATCTTTTCTTAGATGTAGCAATCTAGAAAATTGTCATGATTGTTTATTCTTTTTCTTATAGTTTGAAATGTTATAATTTGTAGGTACTTTCATAAATAAGTTGGCCCCATATACTGTTTGTCTCTATTAGAAGTTTCCATAATAATTTCATTTGAAGGGTTGTATTACACGTTTCAGCTTTATGAAGGCTTATCCCTCCATTAGATTTTGGTTTACATATTTTGTCCCAAGCAATTAACGGTCTATAAGAAGTATTATATTTGTTCCAAAAAAAGGATTTATTGATATTCTCAATTTTTTATGAATTCAGGATGGTTAGAAGAAGAAAAAACTTTGCATTAAATAGTTAGTTTTTGAAAGAAAATTTGATTGAATTAAAACATTTTTTGCACCTTGTGATAATTATCTTCTTCCCAACTAGAAAGTTGATTTTTGAGATTATTAAAAGCATACTCAAAACATTCATTTTTCAATCGCCCTGCAACAATACGTATCCCAAGGTATTTTTCCATTGTTGAGGTAATACGTATTTGATAAATTGATTAGAGACATTTGATGAGAATTGAATGTAGCTCTTTTCATAGTTAATTTTCAGTCCCGATATATTTGATAAATGCTCTAGTGTATTTTTGATATATTGTGCATTAGAGAAATTAGCATTAATAATAGTTTTGTCTACAAAACTTAAAAAGGTATGCATATTCCATTATTAATAATTTTGATACCAACTTTATGATTATTTTTAAATGATTCATGTGTCATTTTACGTGCCACGTATTCCATGGATATAATAAATAGAAATGATACAGTAGGATCAACTTGTCGTAAGCCGCATTTTGGTTTAAAAATAGGTCGATGTTCATTATTAACTAGAACTGAGAAGGGAGTAACAGAGGTACATGCCATAATAAGAAAAATCCATTTCGAAGAAAACCCAAAAGATTCTAATGTTTCGGACATAAACGGACGTTGAAGTTTATCATACGCTTTTTTCATATCTAATTTAAGAGTCATCCAACCTTTGTGTCCTTTTCCGTTGTAAGAGTCAAAAATTTCATGAGCAATAAGAATATTATGTTGGACTGATTTATCTTGAATAAAAGCTCCTTGGAGGGGGTTAATTACTTTCGGAAGAATATTTGAAGTCTGTTAGCAAGGATTTTGCAATGATTTTGTAAGTGGTATTGCAAAGACTAATTGATCTGTAGTGGTTAATAGTCTAAGGGTTGTCTTTTGTTTTGGAATTAACAAAATGAAAGATTGAGTTGATTCTGACACGAATGTTTGAGAGTGGAAAAAGACATGAGTTGCATTGATAATTGATTTACCAATTATAGGCCAATAAGTTTGATAAAACTCATCCAAAAATCCGTCTGAATCACAAGTTTTATTTTTAAGCAACTAATTTTCAAAAAAAAAATCTGAATCCGGTGGTTGCTTACATAACTCATTATTATCTTCATCCGTAATAGTACGAGTGATAATTTGTAAGTCTTGCATTGAAAGAGAAGTTATATGAGTTGGGTTAAATCTTGATTCTAAGCCTTTAGTAATGGCTAATCGTAGTTTGATCCCTATGAATAATACCATCAGAAGAAGTAAAGTGTGTGATTTTTTGTTTCAAATGTCTAATCTTGGTAATGCTCTAAAATACTTTGTGTTTTTATCCATATGAATAGTATTTTTGAGTTTCGCTCATTGAGAACAAAATTTATGTTGGAAATTGAGAAGACAGTTATATTTTATATTTGTATTTTTGAATTTTTTATTTAGATAAGGATCTAGAGGGTTGCAAAGTAACTGGGTTAAAATTGTTTCAAGATTTGAAGAAGTCTTCGCCAATTGAGTCTGATTATTATGACAAAAGTTTCGAGACCAAATTTTAGAGGTAAGCTTAGTTTACATTATTTCATATATATTTTAAATATGGATGACCCTTGACATTCGAATGTCCATGATTCAATATATTATCAATCCATGAATTTTCAAAACATAAAGGAAACGAAAGATGCAGAGTTTGTATAATATTAAAGCAGTTAGGAAAATTGTATTGAATTAAGCATCTATCAAATTTTCAAGAATGGTGTTTGAGAAATCCGTAGATTTTAACCGTGTATATGGGAAACCCACCAAAAAAATGGTAGAAAGACCAAATTTATTCGTTACATTTTCTAGTCTACGAAATCTATTTGGATTAAGCAGATTACCACCCCGTTTGTCATTAGAATCCATGATTTCATTAAAATGTCCCATAATTATAAAAGGGTAAGATTTTGTTAGACGAAATGTCATGTATATGTTCCCAGAAATCATGTGACGGTGCATATATTAATATAATATTAAATTGTATAATTGAGTTATCGAAATGAATAATGGTAATTTTGTTGTTGTTATGAATAGGAGTAAAATGACATGATTCCATTGTATTGGAAAATAATATCCATAATGCTCCTTTTGATCCAATTGCATTGCTTATTGTTATAGATTTAAATCCGATTTTGTTCAAAAAATTCTTTTTGGAAGTAAAATTAGATTTTTTCACCTAGGCAAATTATATCCAAATGGTTATGTTTTTTCATGAAAGAGATTTCTGTCCAGAAATCAATACGTTGTACTCCTATACAATTCAAATATGCTATTTTCATAATAAAAAAAATTGATTCTATAAACCCAAAGGTGCTTGATGGCACAAAATAAAGGATACCCCTGGGTATGAATGGAATAATTGTATGTATAAGTATATAAAAAAGAGCAATGAATAGAAAAGAAAATATACTGAAACTTAGATCTTAATATTTCATATATAAACCAGATCAACGGCCGTGATGTATTAGCCAAAAGTGAAGGAATGTGAAGGGAAAAATACCAGAAGGATCGGAGAAAGTAAAACCCACTCCATAAATGATCCAATCTGGTAATGGTCCATTCATATTTTATTGTACCTACGTTACCAAATGGCAAACTAATAGCAAGCCTATGAGCATTCTTACTAAAATTATCCCACACAAGGGTACCATAGCATTCTAATATAGAACAACGTGTCCAAAAGTATTAAAACTATCATAAGTATCCTTAGAGTAACTGAACTGATGCAGCATAGGATTAGTAATATTACAAGGGAAAATTTTTCCATAAGTTTTTTGTCTTTGTAGCTTAGCATAACCAAAATAGAGATTTTATTGGTACCTGCCCTTGATCTGGTATTCCACTTCTTCATTCAGAATTTGCTGAAATGTTCTCCATAACCTTACTTTTCCTCGAAGAAGAGGCAGAAGGATCATGTTTAGAGCATGAATTGTCCTCCTCAGTTGTAGAGATAATAAACACTCCTTTTGAGCTTCTTATTGACTGTAGACTATGAATTACCCGATTGAAAGTTTGATTTTCATGTTTCTGAAGAATTTGAAATGGGAGCACACATAGTAGGAGAGGGTTAGAGAGTTGGTAATTGGAGTTGTGGTTCTCTGATTAGCAGTAACATTGTAGTTTTCACTTGGATAGGGATTTCTGGGATTGCAGGTGTATCAGTGAACAATTGAGTTCTGAGATTTTGAGCTGAAGTGATTGTTGGTTCAAAATTCATCTGGAAAGAGCGTTGATGGTAGACAGGATTGTTAAGTTTGGAAGGACTCACCATACCAAGTCTGATGTTAAGACCTGGTCATACTCTACTATTCACTCCCAAATACATGCTTATAGGGATTCCTTGACCTGGCATAACATCTGAAATAGGATTGTATTGTGTATGGAAAAACGAGGCTGAAAAAAGTTGGGAGGAGTTTCACTGGGGGTAAAGATGGGTTCAAAGGGAAAATGACCTCACGTAAGAGATTGCATGCATGCAGCGGTGTGGGCATGCTTATCTGGATCACTCTCTTTGTCTATGGTGAAGGGAGTCATTATGAGGTTGTTTAAGGGACAAATATGAGGTGTGTGATTAGGATATGCACAAACATTACAGCCTTTAGAAAAGTCCTCATACCACATGGGAAGGGTATAAGATTTCCAACAAACCCCAGGAAATACAACCACACCTGGAAACTTCCTGGATGAAGGGACTTTGACATTGATACAAAACCTCGTAAATTTCATTTTGTTTGGCATTGGCGAAGTCATCCATCCTGATAACTGATCCCAAAAAATTTATTTGAAGGATGTTTTGTATGGATGGAATGGAGATCATATAGAGTGGTAGAATGGGGATCCTAACCCACAGATCACTGGAACGGATTTCTTGAGTAAAAGGATTGAATTAGAGTGGTTGGGTAAGACTAAAACCAACTCTCCGGAAACATGGTAAGGCATGCTATTGAAAACTCTCTCTAACTTCTCTATTAGCAAAAGTAAAGAGAATACAGAATTTACATATTTCATAGAACTGGATCTCACCTCTTACCACCCTCCAAGAGTGTCTAAGTTTACTGACTACAGTTTGAGAGTCCAAGAAATCATTGGCAACTCCAATGATGGGAGAAAAGTGGTTAAGTTTAGCAAGAGTTTTCTGAACTTCTAGAATGAGGTGAGGAATTAAAAGAATTACAGTAAATGCCATAGACTCTTAGAAGAAAATCTCATCCATAGAGACTTGTTAAGGGACATGTAAGGGAACAGAAAGAGCAGGGTTACCTTGTATTTTCTTCAGTATTGTCACCATTGATAATCTCCTGGTTTTGAGAATGCATGTCTCCAGTATTGTTTTGAGATCCTTGGTCATTAGTCATGACAAAGGGGTTGTTTTTGTAAACAGCGGGTATGGGGATGTTATGGTGTAGAGAGAGTCAGAATCTGGTTGTTGTTTATAGTGTATGGAATTTAGATTTGTCCCATAGGGAAAATATACCAGAGTATATGAGTAAGACCTTCCATTTTTCAGTATGGAAATATAGGACTTGGAAAAGAGGATAATGAAGTGGAAAGACAACAAGATGGCCGTCATCTTTATAACATAAGTAATGGACAGAGAAAGTGGAATATAAAAGGGTGTACTTGATCAGAATAGGGATTGAAGTGAAGTAAAGAACGTTAGTGAACTTTGCATGAAACAGTAAAAAGTTTCTGCTATAGATCCTTCTATATTGATTGCATGGATGAAAAGCACTTTTTGCATGCCAAGGTAAGGAGAGAAGTAAGTGGGATAAATAAGGGAAAATGTTGGAAAAAGAAATATTGTGCTATAAGGGATGTACATTCAAAACCTAACTCGAAAGAAGGAGATTGAGAAGAATGTTTGTATAAAGAGCACCGATTACCAAATCTTTAGAAGTATTATAATTTTATTTATTATTAAGATAAACAGGTAGAATAAACAATGGTTTAGAGGTGGATCATTCCCGAGAATTAGATAACAAACATGAAATTGTTCCTAATGGACGGAGCCTAGTATAAGTAGTAATATCACTACTAGAAAACAGTCTTTTGCGACGGAATTCAATTCTGTCTCTGAGAGTGCTAAATGGCGACGGATTTGGAGACAGATAGGTCCCCCGTCGCGAATACTAGTAAAAAAAGCGCGCCATTTGTCCCACCGGATTAGTGACGGATTATCCGGCACTAATCTATTGTTACATTAGGCAGGAAAAGGCCCGCCTAAATTTTTTGAAGTTTTAGCGAAGGATTTGTCATTTTTTGAAGTTTTAGCGACAGACTTCTCCAAGTCTGTCGCTAAATTCAGGGTTTGATATTGCGACGGATTAGCAACGGACTAGTTCGTTGCTAATCCGTCTTCTCCTTTTTAAAATCGGCGATCGAAATAACCTAAGTAAAATCTGTCTTCTTCTTTTTCCCTCTGCTCTTTCGCGCCTAGGGTTTTGCCTCCTCTTCCACGACCGCTTCCTCCCTTCTCGTCTCCGGCCCCTTCTGAAAGAATCTTTCGCCTCCCGCTCTCTCTTCCTCCGTTTGTCTCCTCCCTGCCGTTCACTCTCCCTCAGTTCGTCTCCTCCCCCGCGTCCCAGCATTCTTCTCCTCCCCGGTGTTCCGCTGCGATTTCGGGTATCTAACAGTGGTTTTCGACGCTTTTCGGCCACCTCTAGCATCCTCTCTTCCAGTACACAACGACAAACTACTACTGATTTGATTTCTCGTTTTTATTTGTTTCTTGTTATACAGTTTTATGCATCTTACGTTACTATTTTCTGTTGTAGTGCATATCAAGCTCTTTACATTCTCAACTAGATATACTTCTACTTCACACAGCCTCACTATCTGCACTGGATACGTATGATTATATTCTCAATTCATCCTTTCAAATTTATGCAATTATATCCATCTACTGATTGATTGCTCTGTTTGTATATGAGCTTGTCAATATCAATAACTAAAGATAATATGGTTGTTGTACCTTCTCTTAACCTCATTTATTTAATTTTGTTTAGGTTTGCAGAACCAAGGCCCTTGACACCAGACGTGGAATATTTGAAAACATTACCCTCTTTTAGAACTTTCAAACTATGCAATTAGCTACTTCTACTATTATTTAATCATGGAAATGTCATGTCAGGTGCACCTATCAGAATCCACTCAAGGAATTTCCGAGTTGGAAGATCCCTCCTTACTAAACTCATAGGGAGATCTAAATCAGGGACCAATAATCCCCCAAAAGGGTACTTAACTCCAGAAGTTTCTTAACAGAGGCAGGCGACACAAACAACCAGGTACAACACCACATTTTACACCTGAGGACCTCTCAGAAACCTGTGATAAGAATGAATGTGTTGGGCAAGGCTGAGGACAAATTCTTATTAATCGCCGGCTTCAAACCATTAGTTCATCTGACTTTTGGGTGCGACATTATGCACAATTGCATACTAAATATAGATAAACTTAGCAAAATTAGTCTTGTTGGGCTCCGGTTTTTGGCAGACCATATGCAATTTGTGTACGGCCCAATAAGGCATGCAACGTGCGTCCAGGAAGTTTCGAAATTAACGCGTCAAGTATTCATGATGGAGACGTGGGAGGAGAAACGGCAGGACGACTCCGAGATCTTCGCACCCGACGACCCGGTTTCAATGGATAGAACTTTCTTTGTATAAATGTCATGGAAAAACCTTTGTAACACACACAAGGCACTGATTCTAAGTCTTAATACAATTTTGATGCAATTTCAACTTTCATTATGACTAGTTCTTATTCTTTGTCATTTACGATTGAGTGATTGTGATCTTGGAATAAGTCCGATTGATTGCTCCCGTTAAACTGGCAGTTTAGGCTTGTCGAGTTCTTTTTGTCCAAAATAATTTTGGTGCCCACCGTGGGGCGGTCAATCGGTTCTATACCCAACAATACCTTATTTTTGCTCCAAAAATCATGACAATTCCACTGTCGTCCCGCGGCGGTACCATCATGGAGGAATACCTGTCGCCGCCCGCATGAAGAGGTCCCCTCCACAGAAATCACATCTGGCAAAGCCTCCCAGATGCGCGAGATGACCCAAGTCATGGAAATCCTTTGGCAGGAGACAGCGGACCAACGTCAACGTCATCAAGAACTCGGCAAGACTCTCGCTGCCAAAAATGCCAAGTTGGCCTGCGGGAACACCTCTTTAAAGATGCAGGTGCAGTCGTCTGGGTTAAATGATTTTCGATCCCGACTTACTGAAAACCTCAAAGATGTCCGTGTCCGCCTGAACCTCGAGGACATAGACGTGACACCACTAGGTGTTACTGGGACACCCCCCCCCCCACCCGGCACCAGCATGCAACATCCTGTCGTTCGAAGTAACGTCCCCATGGCAGAAACAAATCGTATGTCAAGGACTGGGCTGCTCCGGATGCGTGGGTGCAAGCTTTGGTACAACAGACTCTGGGGGACTATATGAACGCACTTGACCAACGATTCGCCAAGATCCCAGGAGTCTCGCCGCCGATCGAGAGGGAGGCACTAGACGCCTTCGAGGAGTCCCTTTTCTCAGAAGAAATCTACCATGTGGATTTTCCCAAAAAGTTTCATCTGCCTAGCAAGTCCAGCAATGACGGCACAACCGACCCCGACGAGCATGTGGCTTTGTACAAGCAGAGACTCATGACTATCTCGATTTCCAAGAGAGATCGGGAGGTAGTAATGTGCAAAAGCTTTGGCACTTCCTTCATGGGCCAATCCCTAGCGTGGTTTATGTACCTACTCCACGGATCAATCTCTTCCTTCGCTAACCTGGTGAACGCTTTCAAGATCCAATTCACTAGCAGTCGAAAGCTGGAAAAACAGTTCAGCAACCTTTATTACGTCGTCCAGAGATCCAACGATACACTCCGCAAATACTTGAACAGATACAACAAAGAACAAGTGTCAATCCCAAATTGCAACTTGGCCACCTTTGTCCAAGCCTTCCTACAGGGACTTATACGAGGAAGTGAGCTATACCGAGAATAGAAAAAATATCCATGCTCAACTTTTCAAGATGTGTAGGCTAAGGCCTTGGCCCAGATCAAGCTAGAGGAAGACAAAGAGCCACTCATGGCAGAAGCTAATCTTGACCGCATTGAGTGACGATCAAACGGAGACAACTGTAGAGACCGTCAAAGCCAACCATACTCTCGTGATCATGAAGATAAGGGATGCGCAACCCAGAGTCGTGATCGGGGAATCGAGTGGAAGGATCATCCATCTCTCCCCCAAAAAGTGTTGTCCTACCACTTTAGTGTGTCCACATCCAAAGTGGTTAAAACTCTCGATAGGTATAGTAAGGACGTAAGATGGCCACAAGGAACCGACAAACCTCACATCAAGAGGACACGTCGAGACGGTGTGACTTCCGCGTCGACCATGGCCACAAAACTAACAAGTTGTTGCCCTCCACAAGGAGATGGCAAGGCTCGTTTCGTTGGGGCATCTCAAGGGCGTTGTTTATGAAAGAGGAAAGGCGACATTGTCACGTCGTGATCAGGTGATCTCTCAACGACCGCCTTCATCCATCCATAATAAGGTCATTAATACCATATCAGGGGGGCGGAGCTGGAAGAAGTCTCCTTAGATCCGTCCCTTTCCAACCGCACAGTTCAAATTGGATCCGACCTGGATGACAAAAGTAGAACGGATTTAATGTCATTTCTCTGTGCCAATTTAGACTGTTTCGCCTATTCGCACGAAGACATGGTTGGAATCCACCCCAATGTAGCAGTGTAGAAGCTTAACATGGATTCAAGCTTCTCTCATGTCAAGCAAAAGAGAAGAAAGTTCGCCCCCTAGAGGAACAAAGTAATCAATGAGGAGGTTGTCAGGTTGCTAGACACCGGAATAATTCGAGAAGTTAAATACCCTGAATGGCTAGTGAACATAGTAGCGGTCGAAAAGAAGAATGGAAAGGGGCAGGTTTGCATAGACTTCAAATATCTGAACAAGGCATGTCGAAAAGACTCTTTCCCGTTATCACATATAGACGCAATGATTGATGCGATGGCTGGTCACGAAATGCTGAGTTTCATGGACATGTTCAGTGGTTACCATCAGATACAGCTACAACCTGACGACCAGGAAAAAAACAACATTCGTTACAAGTAAGGGGACATACTGCTATAGGGTCATTCCCTTTGGGATTTAGAACGCTGGGGAAACGTATCAACAGTTTGTCAATAAGATGTTCATAGACTAGATTGGAGACACGATGGAGGTATATATCGACGACATGCTGGTCAAGTCTAAAAGAAAGGTCGACCACATCGAGCATTTGCAAGAGTCATTTGACATACTCAGGAGGCACTACATGAGGTTGAACCCCGCAAAGTGTTCGTTTATCATCGGGAAAATTCATGGGACACCTCTTTCACGAGCGAGGGATTGATGCGAACCATGAGCACGTGAGGGCCATAATTGATCTAAGAGCCCCGAGAAGCGTAAAAGGCGTACAAAAGGTAACAGGAAAGATCGCGACGCTTAACAGGTTCATTTACAAATCGGCAGATAAGTGCAAACCTCTCTACGACATCTTGAAGAAAAACAAGTCATTCAGTAGGGAAGAGAACAAGAAGTAGCCTTCCACGAGCTTAAAAACTACATGTCCAACGCGTTGCTCTTAGCCAAGCCTCAACTGGACAAATCCCTACCTTTGTACCTTGTCATGTCAGACGCTTCAATCAACATGGTGTTAGTCAGAGAGGAGGATGGCACACAATCGCCAATTTATTACGTCAGTAATTCCTTGCTTCCATCAGAAACCATGTATTTATCGCTAGAAAAATTGGTCTTAGCACTCGACATGGTGACAAACAAGTTAGAAACTTACTTTGAAACGCACCCAATAGTGGTAAGAACCAATTATCCCCGTAAGTCAATCATGAGAAAGACTAAGTTTACAAGACGCATGGAAAAATGGGTGATACACTTAAGTGGATACGAGATCAATGATGATCCTAAAACAGTGATCAATTCTCAAGCCCCAGTAGACTTCGTGGTAGAGTTTAGCCCGACGCCAGAGGAGAACGCATCGAGAGAAATTTCCGACCTCTCTCTCGACAAACCAGTTGTCTTGTGGAAGGTTCATACTGATGGCACCTCGAACGTCAGGGGAACAGTTCTGGGCGTCGTACTAAAATCTCCACGAGGGGACAACATAGCCCAAGTTGTGAGATGTGAATGGGAAGAGACTAACAACATGGCGGAATATGAAGCACTCGTTTTCGGTTTGCATTTGGTAGAAGACGTTGGTGTCAAGAGATTAAAGGTTATTTTTTACTCCTTGCTCATAGTCAACCAAGTAGAAGGTTAATTTGCGGTAAAAGATGAGCGGATTGTGGCATATTTGGAGGTCACAAAGCATATTGTGTCTGGACTCGACCAGTTCAGCATACAGCAAGTCCTTAGGGAGCAGAACACACAGGCCGAATCCTTATCCAACCTAGGATGAACCTTGAAACCCGAGGAGTTCCCAAGCATCGCGATAATACATGTCACAACTCTCTCATTTTCCAAGGTAGAAAACGACGACGCTGAAGTATTAGCAATGTCAAATCCTGACCAGGTTCCGACAACTTCATCCGACCAGCCCGTGCCGAGGAGTAATGGTCAGTGTTGGATCACAACGTTCCTCAATTGGAAGGTGGATATTGTTCTACCAGAAGACAAGATGGTGGAAAAAAAGACTTAAGGTCTGAAGTTGAGATGTGTCGTGCCTGACGAGGTGCGAAAAAACTTCCGGTGGGTTCATAACGAGGAGTGTGGAAACCACGTGGGAGGAAGAAGTTTGGCATGTAAGATTAGATGACTCGGATACTACTGGCCAACTATGAATGCGGACGTGGTCGACCACGCCAAAAGGTTTGATGCATGCCAATCTGTGTTCTAAAAAACCCGCCTAGCGCTAGGCGGCACTCTAACATTCCGACTAGGAGCTAGTCCTTTTTTTCTAGTTGGTAGAAAAAAAATCCCCCGCCTAGGCGTTACGTTTTTTTCTAGGCGGGGGAATGCGTTCTTTTTTTTGAAAGGGGTATGCATTCTTATTTAGGCTAAAAGTTAAAAATTAATCCCATCCTCTCGTTTTTCCCACGCCTCCGCCTCTCAACTCTCACCCTATCCCTCTTAACTAAAAACTTTGTCGTCCCTACTACCTCCTACCTCCATCTTATCATAACGTCACCTCTCATCCCACCGGCTGCCTCTCACCTCACCTCTCGTCCCGCCTCTCACCCTTGTTAGGCTCTCCCTTTCCCTCTCTCCCGTAGTGCGACCAACGTCCACTAAGAGCCTACGACTGCAACTATGACTTATGAATCATTATTTAATATTACTTATATTGAAACATGTGTTGAAAACTACATGATTTTTGCTTGGTGTGTTCTTGTAGATCTTCTTTATGAAGAATACTATAAAGTCTATGAATTTAGGATGATTAATGAGCAAATTATATGATTATGTTAAACTTATATAGTTAAATCATGAATTACTATGAAAATTATGAATCAATATATTTTGATTTAGTTTTTCATATAAGTAAATTATATTAAAAATATAAAACATAGGTGTTATAATATTGATCCGCCTAGGCGCTGGCCATCCCCCCCCCCCCCCCCACCGCCTAGCACCCTCCTATGTCTCTCCCGCCTTGAACCTTCATGAGGTGGGGGATGGGCATCGTCAGAAAACTGTCGTCGACACTGGGACAACGCATTTTCTTCCTCGCAATGACGGATTACTTTTCCAAATGGATAGGGTCGGAATCATATAAAGAGGTAAAAGAAACACATGTTATACCAATCATAAAGAGGAACATCATGTGTAGGTTCGGAGTACCTTCACAGATAGTGTGCGACAATGGCTCGCAGGTTCTGACAACTTCATCCGACCAGTCCGTGCCGAGGAGTAATGGTCAGGGATGGATCAAAATGTTCCTCGATAGGAAGGTGGCTATTATTCTACCAGAACACAAGATGGTGTAAAAAAGACTTAAGGTCTGAAGTTGAGATGCATCGCGCCTCACAAGGCGCGAATAATCCTCAACTTGGTTCATAAAGAGGAGTGTGGAAACCACGCGGGAGGAAGAAGTTTGGCATGTAAGATTAGATGACTCAGATACTACTGTCCAACTATAATAGTCAAAGTGGTCGACCACGCCAAAAGGTGTGATGCATGCCAATGACATGCGCCATGGGAGTTCTTGCACCCGACTCTCCCTCCTTGGACCTTCATGAGGTGGGGGGTGGACATCGTCGGAAAACTGCCGCCGGCACCGGTGCAACGGTTTTTCTTCCTCGCAATGACGGACTACTTTTTCAAATGTATAGAGGCGGAATCTTATAAAGAGGTAAAATAAACACACGTTATATCATTCATAAAGCGGAACATCATGTGCAGGTTTGGAGTACCTTCAGAGATAGTGTGCCACAATTGCTTGCATTTCGTCGGCCAAAAGACTCATGACTTCTGCACCTGATGGAACGTCACTCTCGTCACGTCGCTGCCTCGATACCTGCAGGAAAATGGGAAAATAGAATCCTGCAAAAGTCATTATCAACAATCTAAAGAAGAGACTAGAAGGTGCGAAGGGGAAATGGGCAGAACTTCTTCCATAAGTTCTATGGTCGGACTGGACTACACCAAAGAGTGCATCGGGTCACTCCCCCTTCTCTATGGTTACGAGGAGGTTGTCCCCTGTTGAAATATTGGTCCCAAAGGAGAGATATCGTCATCAAACACCAGAGCAAAACAGTGTCGAATTTTCTCACAATATCGACACCATAGACGAACTTAGGGAGAATGCTAGGAGTCCTATGTTCGTCTATGGTGACAGTTAAAACAAAACATCAATTATAAATCTATGTCGGAGAAATAGATGGTGATTCCTACCATGATCAGTGAGCCTTTCCATAGGAGGTGACGTCGCCTTGGTTTCCCACATCATTGGTACGGCCTGAGCTTTCAACATCTGTTGGCTCGCCCGAGATGCCCGGTCCTTGGAGTACATCATGGGGACAACCTTGGAGACACTCTATGTAGAAATCCTCGTGATCTGCATCCAAGTCCCACTTATAATGCTTGCCATCGGCGTATTCTTCCATCATCTCCAAACGAGCTTTCAGGCCAAAGTAGGCCCCAACATCCATTGCCACCTGAGCACTATGGTCACGAAGGCAAATCACATCCCCTTCTAGCTGGAAAATGCGTTCGCCTGATTCCTTCTGGATTGGGACGACGTCACTTTCAAACTACTTAGCTTGGTGTCCATCTCTAACGCTCTCTGGATAGCTTTAGCTACTTTCTACTCCATTGTTGAAATCTTCTCTTCCGCCTGGGATACCTTATCCTTCATGTCCACTAATAAAGCATCAATGTCACAATGTCGCGGACGAGCCTCCCGAATTGCCTGCCAAGACGACGCGAGTCGATCAGTAAGGACATGGTAGCAAGCATTTCGTTAACGAATGAAAGAAGACTTACCGCATCGAAGGACGACATGATCATATCCAAAACCTGGGAGGTCTCAGCGTTCTTGTACACATCTTGGGGAAGCTTTGCCTTCTTGGCAGTGGGAGGGGGTAGCATCATTTGAGTTGGAGCGTTGAGAAGCGTCAGGTCAACAATGGCATTGGAATGGGATCTCTTGACCGTGGAAAGAGGGGCCTTAGATGATTCACCTTTACTCTAGGCTTTGAGTGCCATCAGTTCTTTTTAGTGACAGTTTGGATGAACTGTGTCCAGCAAGGGCACTCATTGTTGGTTAAGAGAGGATAAAAGAACGTCAAAGCAAATTCGACATGTAAGACACGATTATTAAAGAGTAATCCGACTTACACTTTGTCGGGGATGCCATGGGTATTTCAGGCTCGATAGGAAGGGTTTGGATGGCGGTAGCGTTCACAAAGGTTCAAAATTCCATGGGTAAACACTCAACTGCCCTAGTCACATTCTCCAAATCTTCAACCAGATCCTTAGCTTCTTTGGAGTACACTGCAAAGAGACAACAGTAAGCCAATTAATCTGATGGATCCAAGGGATTGAACAATGAGCAGACACTTTCCTGAATCCGACAAATCCGTTTTCAAGAAATAACCATTGCTCCCTAAACCTAAAGATTCAATCTTGACAAAGAAAAGCTTGTACCTCCAACTGCGTTCGTTCGCATCCAGTTTCCCAACTAGAGGCTCCCGACCCGGGCAAGCACTAAACAGGTACTAATACGAACGTAGGATGACCGGGTAGTATAATTACGCAAAGACTTCAAAAAGAACAATTCTAGGTCCTTTTTCTTAGGCTGTCGAAGAAACGAAGCAAGCGCCAACCAGAGGGCATGATCTGACATGGAGCAAGGTTCCAGAATGCCATCGCACCCCGCACCAACTAAGAGAACGGGAAGGTGTGTCCGATGAGGAAAGGGTAGTCGTACATGACTGTCCAACCGCAATAGCAAGCATCCGCCCTCTCGTCCTCGTCAGGTAGAAGCATGATGGTGCTCCTAGGGAACCTCGCCTTGGCAATAAGATAAGCTAGTTCTCCCTCAGTGAAGACGTTAGTAATGGCATCTACTTCCCTCAAATGAAACACCGGAGCCATGGTGGATAAAGGAGGGTCGGAGGAGAGAAGAACAAAAATAGAGAGTGAAATTTTGGGAGAGAAAGCGCTTACCAAGGAAAGGATCAAAGGAGGTTGGGCAAATCCTTCAGGCTGATGCGACCAACATTAATAGGCACAGACGCGGCAAACGAAGCAACTAGGCAGGACAAGTTCTGCGACGTACACGTGGAGTGATCGTAGAAAAAAGCAAATGTGTTTTTCACTTAAACTGTCGATTGCTTTTGGGGCAATTGTTGGTCTCCGGTTTTGGGAGGCCAAGTTGCAATTTGTCTACGGCCCAGCAAGGCATGCAACAGGCATCCAGACGGTTCCGAAATTAATGTGTCGGGCATTAAAGATGGAGACATTGGAGGAGAAACGGCTAGACGACTCCGATATCTTCGCACCCAATGACCCGGTTTCAATGCATAGAATTTTCTTTGTATAAATGTCGTGGAAAAACCTTTGTAACACACACAATCCACTAATTCTAAGTCATAATACAATTTCGATGCAATTTTAACTTTCATTCTGACTAGTTCTTATTCTTTTTTATTTACGATCAAGTGATTGTCAGCTTGGAATAAGTCTAATTGATTGCTCCTGATAAACAAGCAATTTAGCACTACTACACAAATAACATTTTAGCCCATCATCTATTAGCCCGGACAATAAATATCCGTGATGAATTTGTCCTACTAGACACAATCATATAGGGCTATTTCGTAGTGATTCCCAATTAGCCCGGATATTTATGTAAATGTCCGGGCTAAAATCAAAAATAATATTTCTACTTCACTTTGTTTTAGCCCTGGCGTTTAATTTTTTAGTTACATCCGGTCTCTTAAGTCCCACCCAAGATATTCTACTAACTTAATCGCCTATATCTTGTGTCCGGGTTTTATTTACCTCTTATATCCGAGATCTATTATTATCTATTTCCAAAAAAATAAAAAACTAAATAATGTTTCAATGGATCAACACTACGAATTTTTGGGGACATAACTCTTCATTTTCAATTCAGGTCTGCAACATCTAAATCTATACTCGCTTCGTCTTCAACTCAGCACCACCGTCTTCATCATTCACCGGCGGCAGTTCCCGGCGGCTCGTCCGTCCTCGGCGACCCTCTTTGAGTATTCTCCATTCTCCTCAGTCACCTATTTCGTGATTCTCCTTTGACCTAATCTGTAAACTTGCAAAGGAGCATAAGGACGGTATCCGGGGAAAGGTAGGACTCGACAAGGTCTTGCTTGGAGGATACTAGGGTGAGGGAAGATACCAAACTTGGGCTCGGGCTGGGGGTGGTTCTGGACGAGCTAGGCTGGCCCTTCATTACCTTCTCTTCTTCCCTCTTCTTGTCATAAGCTTCTGCCACCTGCGAAGGAGTCATTGGTTTTAAAGTAACCTTCTTACCATGATAATCAAATGAGTGTTGGTTAGTAAAATTTTCATGATTGACCCTTCGATCATATTGCCAAGGTCGTCCTAGAAGTCAAGCTTAAACACAAGGGTTTGATCTAGACGTCAAGCTTAAACACAAAATTGAGAAGGCTCAAGAACAAAGCTTGAAGATGATAAATATGGACAAATTTGGAGATGATAGGGATAAGAAGAAACCAAGTAACCCAATTAGAAGAACCTGATTGCCAAAGGCAATGGACTCATCTACCAATCCTTGACCTCATCTTCTACAACAACACAGGCAAGATTCAGCTGAATCAAGGCATGTTGAGGAGGCTTGAGACTCTTGTAATCATTGCGTTCGAAGGAACTTAACAAGAACAAGGATCCCAAACTAGAATCACACACACAATGGGGAGATCTCTCATTTTTTGGAGTTATAAAAACTGGAAAAGCTTTGTTTTTCAAGTAGGAGAAATCTGAAAAATTAAACAAAGGAAGGAGTTGGCCTTATATAGGTCTAGGTGGCCGATTCTCCAAACGAACATAAAACAAGGGGTTTTGTTTGCATAATGCCTAAGTGAACCGGGCCCTTGGCTACTGAAAAGAGAGAATAATCCTTAAATTCGAAACTAGCAATTCTGGAAATTAACCAAGTCTTTAAACTAAAGCTAATCCTTGATTTGTCCAGCTTGGCGATCGCCGTCAATCCATTATCCATAGGTAGAAATCCTAAAAAACTCCTTGTAGTTTCCATTTCCCCTAAGTTGTAGCTTCACCGGCCTTCCTTCACTTGATCAAATCCTCTACGCACTTGTGCAAGACTCCACACGTAGACTCTCTCTTTTCACTCTATTGCTTGTATCTTCTCTTTTCACATAGAAGCGCGATCCACTAGCTTTACATTGACTCTCTCTCGCTTAAAGCTAGTTCTCTCGTCTTCTATTTCTTCTCTTCAACAATTATTTTGTCTTGGAGAGATTTAGCTTTCCCCGCTAGATCTTAAGCTAGTCTCCTCGTGGACTCAGCTAGTCCGCTTGTGTCAAAGCTACTCTTATAACTCCTTTAGCTATACCTGATTAGCTTAGAACACACAAAGGACATCAAATACTTAGGTTTGTTATCATCAAAACAAGTGGAATGTTAGAGCTAGCTAGTTATACACTTTAGCTTAAACCAAGACAGTAGATGTCCAACATGAGGCTTAGCATGGAGGACCTTCAAGCCCACATTGTTGGTACGAGACAAAGCAACCAGATGGACTTCTCCCAATACTATAACTATCATCTGGAGTGGCAGCAGGAGCAACCTTTTATGGATGAGTAGGAGGGCTATGACACTGAGGGTTTAGGATACGAGTGATGTACTGTTTCCCTTTCCCTTATCTCTTTTAATTTTGTTCTTTGTTATCACAATAGGGACATTATGTGCTTCAATTGTGGGGGTGTTATATCACTAGGGTATATGTGTAAATAAAAAATGAATGAACATGAAAAAAAAATAGTTGCAATTTTGTTTATGTGTTTGGCTTTTGTCATGATTTTTGTGTGTCGGCTATCACATCCCTACTTGGTACTTTGTGGGTTGATTTTGAACCTGTTTGATATGTTTTAGATGTTGATATTACAATTATGTTATGATGATGATATGATGGATCAAATAAAGGACTTTGACTTGAGCATGTGGATTATGATTAGGATGCATTAGGACCAACACTAACATTGCAATTTTACCATGTCATCTCTTGTTTTATCATGTTATTCATATTATTTTGCTTCCATCCTTTTCATTTCAAAAAATAAAAAAAATAAAAGAGAATAAAAGGTAGGTGAACTCCTAGTGAAATAAGTCGGAAGAGCACGCGATCTCCGTGGAGTGAAAGATCACTCCGTATTTGATCCTCCATGGCTAAGCAACGAGTTCATTAGTTGGCACGAACCGTAAAATGGATGGGACCGCTACCTAAAATAATGGTCTTGAAAAAAGAAAAATAGTGAAAATGCATGAATAGGATGAAAAGACGCAACGAAAAGTTTATGTGGTATTGCTTGAGTTGAATTGTGGTTTGTGTGCTTTTGATGGTGTTGGAACTCGTGATATCTTATCATAGATTATGAAGCATGTGAGGAAGAGGAATTGTTGTTTATTTGATCTTTCGTTATCATCATTCATATGTCACTTGGATAGAGATAACTTTTGCATATTCTATGGATGCATTGTCGTGTGCTTGTGTTGGACAAACATAGTTCAAGTTTTGGGAATTGTTGATGCCATCTAAGTCGGGTTAAGTTTAGATTCGTTAGAGTCATTTGTGTCTTGCATTGTTTCCCTTTGTGGTAGAGTCGGAGTCTACGCCTGTGCTTTGATGGTTTCAGGTGTTTTGAAGCTAAGTGTTGATTGAAGATCACTGCTATCAAGTTTTTCCATACTCACTGAGGCCGACGTGCACAATGGAGGAGTGAGTTCATTGTAGCTTGCTAGAGGATGAGCAAGCTCTAAGTGTGGGGGAATTTGATAGGCGGTATCTTGCAGAGCGTATCCCGGTGGTTTTTAGCATCACTTATAGATGATTCGTTGATAGTTTGGGCACATTCGAGTGATACCAGAGATTGCGGAAGGTTAGCGTTATTTATGAGGAATTACATAAATTGAAGTAAAGAAGCAAGGGAATCGGAGCTGAGAAGAAGGCACGACCACGGAGTAAGAGGTGTGACCGCGCCGAGCAACAGAAGAAGAAGCACGACCGCACCGGACAGTGCGCGGTCGCATGCTTGTTTGTGGAGGATCTAAGAAGTTATTGATGAGGCGCGACCGCGCCACACTATGCACGATCGCACCCCTGCTGGGCCGGATGACTTGTTGGGCTTCCTGATGAGGATTCTTTTGGGCCTTAATTCTTGATGAGAGAGTTATGGGCCGGGTTTTTTATTTTAGTAATTAATTTCAGATTTATTAGCCTCCAATCTTATCTTAGAACATTTTCACATTTCCACGTTATAAAGAAACTATGTCACACTACTCTCTTTCACATTGTTAAACTATTAAAACCTTTGGATCGTATTGGTTGTAAGACTTCTACCTTTGTCCTATTTCATATTTGGGTTTTTTTCGTCTCTCTTGCACTTAGTTGCTTATTGAAGTTAATTTATCTGTCTGGATCGGCCACTTGGGTAGATTAGATTTATTCATATTGCTAGGGTTTGATTATTTGTATTTGAAAGGTCTTACCTCTTTGTAGCAAAGCAATTGCATGATCTATTTGAGATTGTTATTCTAGAAGATTTGATTGCATGTTAAATATCGACTGAAGTCAATGGTACGACATGCAACTATCTGTTCCTGAGTTTATTGCTGCTTGGTTATTAAATCTTGATTGTTTAAAGGTTGTAGATTAGTAAGGGCTATTAGGACTAGTTGGAATAATAGTTATATCAGAACAGGGATTAGGACAACCATATGAATTGTTGAACTTTGGGTTAATAGTTATCAATGATCAACCTATCAATTTGTTATGTGGATGTTTGTTGAACGAAGTGTTTTTTCATATTACTTGCTTAAATCCATTAGTTAGTTTAGTTACATACAAAACACCCTTTTGCTTACTTTATAAGTTAGTCATATTAATTACACAAGAACTGATAAATTGACTCCCTGCGGATTTCGACCCTTTCTTTCCACTTTACTAGTTAAAGTAGCTGGTTAGGTAAATTAAATTTGATCGAGCATAACGACACA
Source organism: Phyllobates terribilis (assembly GCF_046119375.1). Lineage (NCBI taxonomy): Eukaryota > Metazoa > Chordata > Amphibia > Anura > Dendrobatidae > Phyllobates > Phyllobates terribilis. Next base: position 20,859 of record NW_027366633.1, on the reverse strand, counting down.
CATTTATGGCCCGTCACTCCTCCTCAGAATCAAAACCCCAAGTAGCAACCAGGGCCTTTTTTCAGAAATTTTCCTCTAGAGAACGTGTTCACTTGAGAATCTTTGTTCTCCATCTTCTCATCTTCTGAAGTGCTGGGATAGTTCCTTGTTAGATGTCTATTCTCCTTCTATTAAAAACAAAAAACCTCTTTCATATCTTTCTTGGAAAAGCTATGGTTTCAAATTCATCTCGTAGAACTGCTTTTGGATGTGTTTCATAAACAAAGCAGTCATCTTGTCCTCATCTTCCTCTTCATTAGAACATTCGTCTTTCATATCAATCTTAGAAAACGCTTTGGAAATCTCAGCCTCAATCTTCAATGTGACTCATTTTTTCAATTTCTTTGGAAAGATTGACCTTGTTCGGTTCTGCTTCATCAACTACAAGTTTCCCGATGATTTGAATGAGAGGAAGGTTGAGGGCTCCATGGGTGTTCCTCATTATTCCTTTTACTAAGGAAAACTTCTCAGTCAATCCATTGACAATGACATGGGTTTTGGAGTTCTCTTCAAGCACGACCCTAGTGTTGATGATTTTGGAACATAGTCTCTGGAACCTTGAGTAATACTCAGAGATTGACTATATTCTCTCCATCTTGAAGGAATGGTAATCACTCTAAAGTTAAAACTTCTTGAATGCTTTTAGTTCAGTGTTTCCTCCATGCATTTCCTTCTTAGCATTCAACATGTCATGAGCGTTGTTGATGTGAAGCACCTTGTACATGTCTTCTCTGGTAAGACCGTTAAGAATGCACTGCCTCACTTTTGTGTTCTTCTCCATCATGGTGTAGTCGGCGGGAGTGCATTGAGCTTTTGGATTTGTAAGATCCGTAATACAGTCTCCATTCAGGATAATGCGCCAACATTGATAATCATTGGTTTTGATGTATCTTTATATTGTTCTCTCCCACGATTATTTTTCATCGTCCGTCCTTAGGTGAGGGTTGTTGGTTGACATACCAAGGCATAACTTGCTGGTGTAAGACATTTCTTATGAGTAGACACACAAATTAAAGCCTTGCTCTGATACCAATTATTGGACCAGAAATGTCTAAGTAAATCTAAGAAAAAAGTGTTTGTTCCTTAGATGTGAAAATTACAAATAAACTCACAAGGAACACTATTCTTTAAAGTGCGAACATGTGACAATCAACTAGGTATCTAGGATATAACCCACTACCTTTTTTATAAAATGATTTTGAAACCCTGTTTATATTGATAGACGAGATTACAATAATTAGGAGCACATGCAACTTATGTACAACCCTTAGAATTCCTAATTTTCTAAATCTCTCTAGAATAACTCTCATAGGTTTTCACCGTTTTCTAAAACAAGAACAATCAACTGATTCTCAGTTCTCCCTCTTTTACATTTTGAAATCGATAAACTGAATGGGGGGGTCAATACCCCTATTTAAATGTTTCAAGAATCAAGTCTTGAAACATTTAAATCAGGCTCTATGATTAACACCTGTGATTTTTCTTATTCCCATAACGGGCTCAAGTCAACGATACATTAATCAATGATAAATGGGAACACCTGACAAGACATGTATACATGTTTCGTTCTTATCCTAATGCTTTCCATAATCAGAGTGCAAAGAAACTTACTAGCCAAGAGAAAGGTGTTCTCTTGCGTTAGCGTTTCATCTTCACTTGGATAGAGGTGTTATTTAGAATCCACTTGATCATTACTTCAGGAGGTGCGAGTGGATCGAAACACTAAAGACACACCACGCTTGGCTTAGTATTTTCAAGACGTGATATATTCTCTTCAACAGAACAGTGTTCTCTAACACTTGAACACATGTTTTTCTTCAATCTCTACTTGATCAATCATGAGGCTTGTGATCTGAATTATTATGCTTGCAGGATAAGCTTGATAAATTGTGAGATAACAATTTGTTTATCATAATCAAAACATGGAGAAAGAAAGTATTGCTCATGAAACAAATAGAACAATATTCTCTAGAATCACAATACTAACATTTCCGACAATCCATTTTACACCCATCTTTAACTCAGGGATTGAAGAATTAAATCTGTTAAATTGCCAGGTTGTTTGAGACATGCGCAAATTTTTGGAGATAGCGCAGAGTCATCATCTATAGTCATTTTCAAAACGCAACATTTGAAGGGGTACCAAACATCAAATATGATCTGCCTCCAGATGTGATGCATGAAGGGTTATCAAAGGTCATGTATGGAGGCATCAAGTGGAGGATCCAAGATTTTGAGTCATTGGGTACCATTGAAAATTTAGTTTAGGCAAAGTCGGTAAAATATTGAAGGTATATTTTCAAAAAAAAAATACTTAATATTATCACTTAAACAACAGATGAAAACGAATTATTCATTACTAAAGTCAATGTAATAAAAAATGATGATTTATTTTAATAGTCCAGAACCATAGTTGAAACTAGGTAAATATAACCCCCGTTTTTGTAGATGGTAAAAAGTAACCCCTATATTTAGGCTTTTCTCTCTCTTCCTATCTGCAAACGTGCACCTCCCTTTTCTTCTTCTTCCTCTCAAGCGCGCCACAGATCTCTTCTTCTTCCTCACAAACGCGTGCTCAGATATCTTCCTCTTCCTCATGTTCAATCTCAGATTTCTCATCCTCCTCGTGTTCTTCTTCTTCAACCGCATTTGATTTCTCGACCTTATAGTTGATGACAGTTTTCTTCGATTCTGTTTCCATTTCAACCTAAATATGCAACTTGAACCTAAAACCATTTTTCGATCTGGTTTGAATTTCAACCTTCGTTTGATTGCTTCTTATTTTGTGTTGACCGCGAGTGTTTTGATAATTGTCATGATTGATAAGTCATCCTCTAAAGTGTTATCAAAAATTGGATGACACTAAAATTGTTTAATAACCTAATTGTTGGAGTTTAGGACAGATCAGATGAACAGAGTTGATGACGGTTTTGGATAAACAATATTAATGACAACCTGGATGACACTTTTGATGACAATGTTGATGAAAGGGTTAATAAATGGTTGAAAATTGATGACACTTTTCAAATTAAGTTGACTACAGTTTTCAAAATATGCTAATGAAACTTAATTACTAAATTGATTAGAAATAAAAAGTGTCATCAACAAACTTTACTATTAACAATGTTATTAAATGTGAAAAAAGATATTATGTCAACATGGAAAGTGTCATCACACAAAGCGTCAACAAACATACTGTCATCACATAGAGTGTCATAACAAGTACAATATTAACTTGCTAAAACTATATTGATGACACTTATTTGTTATTTTACTTATGATAACAGATGAATATAATAACAATTTTCTATGGAGTTGTTAGGAAAATGAAAGGAGACAATGGTTCTTATCAAGGAGACATGAAACCAGAGGCATTTGTATTTGAGTACAGTTTGAAACTAGACGATATCAAGATACAAATTATAAACAGATTCAAGATCGATATTGAAGCTTCTAATCTTATATTAGGTCATCTACATAATTATCATAAATTGAGAAGTCCATATACAATTGTGGATAACGATAATCTCAAGTCTTTTGTAGCTATAAATTATAGCCCTAAAGTGTCATGGTCTGGTCCTTACTGTTGTATGTGTGGTCAGATAGTTCTCTAAAAATCAATGAACACTAGAAAAACATATAGTTGTCGAAAAATAGTAGCATTGTATTTGAGTGAATGATGAGAGTTGCTGAAAATGATGACTAAACTATAGTCCAATATGATGACACTATTCAGGAGCATGATGACATTATTCCACAACATGATGACACTATTTCACAACATGATTACCAACTGATGACACTTCTGCAAGGTATAATCAACATGGTCAATCAAGTGCAATGATTTTTTTACATGGGGGGAGGTTGAATAGAAAAGATGAAGTTAATAAATGTATTATCACATCAATACAAAGTGTCATGACTTCTACATAAAGCATTATCATGAAAAGAAATTTATCAATGAGAGCTTTATTAAACAATATGCTTTGTTGCTTCTCATCTTAAACCTAGTCCCTAAGTAAGTGATGTGGTGATGATTCTCAAGATTAACATACTCCCTCCAAATACAAATACTTATTATTAGATAAAATTTCATACAAACTAAGGTAGAATTTTCATAAACTTTTTTATTGGAAAATAATATTCATAATCCTCCTTTTGATCCAACTGCATAGCTTATTGTTATAGTTTTCAATCCAATTTTGTTCAAAATATTCTTTTTGGGAGTACAATTAGATTTTGTTTCAGCTAGGCAAATTAGATCCAAATGGTTATGTTTTTCATGAAAGAGATTTTTTGTCCAGAAATCTATAAACCGTACTCCTATACAATTCCAATATCCTATTTTAATAAATAATTTTGATTCTTATAAATCCAAAGGTGCTTGATGGCACAAGATAAAGGATACCCATGTGTATCAATGCTATCATTGTAAGTATGAGTATATAAAAAGAGCAAGGAATAGCAAATAAAATATACTGAAAATTAGATTTTAATATTTCATATATAAACCAGATCAAGGGTCATGAAATATTAGCCAAAAGTGAAGGAATGTGAAGGGAAAAATTCCAGAAGGATCGGGGAAGGTAAGACCCACTCCATAAATGATCCAATCTGGTAATGATCCACTCACATTTTATTGTACCTACGTTACCAAAGAACAAACTAACAGCAAGCCTATGAGCATTCTTACTAATATTATCCCACGGAGGGGTTAAAACCATAGCATTCATATATAGAACAACATATCCAAAAGTATCATAAGTAGCCTTAAAGTAACTGAGTTGATGCAGATTAGGATTAGTAATTACAAGAAGAAAATTTCCATAAGCTTTTTTATTATTGCATCTTAACATAACCAAAATAGAGATTTTACTAGCTACTTGCCCTTGATCTGGTATTGTACTTGTTCTTCAGAATTTGCTGAAGTGTTCTCCAAAGCCTTCCTTTCCCTCGAAGAAGAGGCAGAAGGGTCCTGGTATGAGCTTGAATTGTCTTCCTCAGTTGTAGATATAATAACCACTCTTTTGAGCTTCTTGTTGACTGTAGACTGTGAATTAGCCGATTGAAAGTTTGATTCTCTTGTTTCCGTAGGAGTTGACATGGGAGCACACACAATAAGGGTTAGAGAGTTGGTGATTGGAGTTGTGGTTCTCCAACTACCATTAACATTGTAGTTTTGCACCGGGATAGGGATTTATTGGATTGCAGCTATATCAATAAACAACTGAGTTATGAGATTTTGAGCTGAAGTGGTCGTTGGTTCAAAATTCATCTAGAAAGAGTGTTGATGGTAGATAGGATTGTTAAGGTTGGAAGGACCCGCCTATTAGGTCTAATGTTCAGACCTGGTTGCATTCTACTATTCACTCCTAAATACATGCTTATAGGGATTCCTTGACCTGGCATAACATCTGAAACAGGGGTGGTATTGTGCATGGAAAAACGTTGCTAAACAAAGTTGGGACGAGTTTCAGTGGGGGTAAAGTTTGGTTCAAAGGCAAAATGACCTTCCATAAGAGATTGCATGCATGCAGCATCCTAGGCATACTTATTTGGATCACTCTCTATGTCTATGGTGAATGGAGTCATTCTCAGGTTATTTAAGGGACAAATATCAGGTGTGTGATCAGGGGATGCAAAAACGTTATAGCCTTTTGAAAAGCTCTTATACCACTTGTGAAGTGTATAAGGTTCCCCATGAACCCTAGGAAATACAACCACACCTGGAAACTTCCCAGATGAAGGGACATTAACACTGATACAAAACCTCGTAAATTTCATTTTGTTTCTGGCATTGGAGAAGTCATCCAGCCTGATAGCTGAGCCCAAACCATTCCTTTGAAGGATGTTTTGTATGGATGAAAGGGAGATCAGATAGAGTGTTACAATGATGATCCTAACTCACAGATGAATGGGACGGATTTCTTGAGTAAAAGGACTGAATGTAGAGTTGTAGGTAAGACTAAAATAAACTTTCCCAAGACATGGTAAGGCATGTTGTTCGAAACCCACTATCTATCTTCTCTATTAGAAAAAGTAAAGAGAATCCAAAATTTACCTATTTTATAGAACTTGATCTGACCTCTCACCACCCTCCAAGCTTACCTAAGTCTACTTACTACACTTTGAGAGTCAAAGAAAGCATTGACAACTTTTATGATAAGAGAAAAGTGGGTCAGTTTAGCAAGAGTTTCCTGAACTTCAGGAATGAGGTGAGGAATTAAAGGAGTTGCAGTAAAGGCTACAGACTCTTGGATGAAAATCTCTTCCATAGAGGCTTGTTGAGGGATAGGTAAAGGACAGGAAAGAGAAGGGTTACCTTGTATTTCTTCAGCATTGTCACCATTGATATTCTCCTAGTTTTGAGCATGCATGTCTTCAGTATTGTGTTGATATTCTTGGTCATTATTAGTCATGACAGAGGGGGTTGTGTTTGTAAACATCAAGTATGGGGATGTTATGGTGTAAAGAGAGTCAGAATCTGGTTGCTGGATGTAGTGTATGGAATTTAGATTTGTCCCACAGGGAAAATCTATCAAAGCATGTAAGTAAGACCTTTCATTTTCCATGATGAAAATATAGGATTTGGAAGAGATGATAGTTAAGTGGAAAGACAGCAAGACAGCTGTCACCTTTATAACAAAAGCAATGGAGAGATGAAAATGGAAAATGAAAGGTTGTGCTTGATTAGAATAGGGATTGAAGTGAAGTAAAGCCAAGTTAGTAAACTTTGCACGAAACAATAAAAAGTTTCTTCTATAGATCCTTCTATACTGACTGCATGGATGATAAACACTTTTACATGCCACAGTAAGGAGAGAAGTAAGTGGGATAAATAATGGGAAAAGTTGGAGAAAAAAGTCTTGTGGTATAAGGGATGTACATGAAAAACCCACATCGGGAGAATGAGATTGGGGAGAATGTTTGTAGAAAAAGCAATTATTACCAAATATTTAGAAGTATTATAATTTTGTTTATTATTAAGATAAAGAGGCAGACTAAACAATGGTTTTGAAATGGATAAATGGGAATTATGTAATAAAGCTAAAATTGTTCCTAATAGGCCTAGCCTAGTATTAGAAGTAATATGTGCTTTATTAAAATGAGAGATAATCTTATAATCATCGGTAATATTTGAAGAAATTAACAATAAGAATACATGGAGCATAATTAATAGAAAAAGTAAAGACCAACTGAAAAAATTGATTTCACCATAGTTTGTACCATTATAACAAACATTATTGAAAAAAGAAGATTGAATGTATATGTTAAAGTTATAGTGAGTATTATTAAGATTAATATTATGAGTAGAATAGGAATTATACAAGTAGTTTTCATTATACAGACTAATTAGAATAGCATTATTGAGCCTAATAACATCTCTAAATTGTTTATGATTATTGTAGTTCAAATGCTTCCTAAAATTCAAAGAGTTGATCTTATCATTACGTACAAGCACAGAATTGCTAGAATTGAACAGATAGAATCTAGAATCTATTAAAAGTAAGGATTCAAACCTTTTTCCTAGATCAAGAATGGGGTAGTTGATTGCATCTACCAAAGAGATATATTTATGAGTATTTGATCCTCACACCATCTTGAAGGTTCGGTTCCAATATTTGGTATAAATACATGAAGCAAAACCTAAAGCAAAAAAACACCATGAATCATTAGATTTCAGGACATAATGCCAAAGGATTAAGTTTGAATCTAGAGCTACCATGCATAATTGAATGTATACATCAAAAGCCCCAATTAAAGCCTTTACAAGTACCCTAGAATTAAGATCGAAATCTGTTAAATTGAAAACGATTTTAGGGTTATCGAATCAATAAATCATAGAACAAATGAGAATAAGTGTAATCAAGACAATATTATCAATAGAATCTAGAATTGAAGAGATCTGAATTGGAGAGGGTTGTGCAACAACCATCGAAAAGTTTTTTTCATAGATACGTGGAATTTGCGAATTTGAACTGAAGTAAGAAGGAAATTAGAGGAAGAAGTGACATATCTGTAGGGGAAGGAGGAGATTGCCGCTGTACATGCTCTTGATTCTAGGCTTGGAGGATTTATAATGGTCCGCCGACAAAGAAGAGAAGAGGAAGGAAATGGAGAAGAGCAGAGAAATCTCTTCCTTACCCTAAAAAATATTTCTTTCTCCTCTCAAATCTCTAACTCGCTCCATCATTAATGTAGGGGTTATCAGTGACTAGCATGGCACTAATAAGCTCCAAATTTGTGTTTTCACTAGTTAGTATGTTACTTAGTTTTTCCTTTAGTCTCTCATTTGTGAGAGGGTCCAATCCCCCCGTAATGGTAGGTGATATGTATCCCCCCTTAATTCTAGGTGATACTCCGTCCACCTTAATTTTAGGCAATTTCCAGACCATTTTTCTGATGAGTGGTAATTTGGAGTCTTGCATCAGGAAAGTTGCAAACAATGATTTATAATGGAACATATTTACAATCTAGCGAATTAAATAGTGATCTTCCTCCTCAAAACTTACTTGAATAAGTAGATCCTTTCATATGGAAACAACGAAGACCGATATGAGAATATTCAGAAGCGTTAAATGTAATGGACATGATTCTTAGTTTTGTTGGAGAAGATTATTATTCCATTTTCTTTGATTTAAAACTATTATATTGTGATCATTTAATAAATTATTATAAATAAATAAATTATTTGTCTTAAAAAATGATCAAATGGTTTGATTTCCACATGGGTGGATGGGGTCAAAGACTTGGCAATCGAGTCGGTCAGGTTGGGTTCGGGTTAGAGAGTTCTGGTTTGGGTCAGGATATTTCAGGTTGAACTTTTACCGGGTCATAATGGGTCATGTTATAACAGGTTTAATCTCGGGTCGGTTTTACAGGTAGGTAGATGTGAAAAATTTTCACTTTTTGTACTTCTTTTCTTTAAAAAAGTAATAAAAATATATATTTAATACATAAAAATATTTATTTAATAAAAATAAAATATCTTTTTAAAAATTAATTTTATATATTTTTATGTTTGTATTCTTGAACAACAGGTCGGGTCATACTCTGACCTAGAAATTTCTTGGGTCATCGGGTCAAAACCGGGTAAAGAGTGTCATGACATATAGAAGTGTAAGTGTCATCACAGATTTAAAAAGTCTCATGATATATAGAAGTGTCATCATAGAGGAATGACACACATATAAAAGTGTCATCACATTAATAAAAAGATTAATCACATAAATAAAAGTGTTATTACATCAATACAAAGTGTCATCACTTCTATATAACGTATCATCATATAGAAAATAATATCCACATATAGTAGAATTTTCATACAAACTAAAGTAGAATTTTCTTTTTCTAAATAAATCTATTAAAGTGTTATTGAAAGGGTTTGAATCTAGTAATAAAACTCCTAAGAGTAATATATAAGAATGAATCGTAACCATTCATTTTGAATGGATATGATTCAAATTGATGCAAGTGTGTTTAACACTACACCTCCGGCGGCCCGACACCAAACCTCCGGTGACACTCCGGCATACTCCGTCGGTCAGGAAGCGGAGCGACACTCCGGCGGAGCGTTACTCCGGCGAGGAACGGCAGGAGCGACACTCGGGCGAGATCCGACGGACCGACACTATGTCGGATTGACGCGGTGGTCCGACGACACTCTGGCAAGGTCTGTTGGAGTCACGCGGCTGTCCGGTGACACTCCAGTGGAGTCCGACGGTGGTCTGGAGGAGGTATGGAAGCAGTACGGTGGCAGCTAGGGTGGTGGTCTGGTGGCGGGTTGGTTCGATACGTGTAGATGAACCTTTAGAATCATTTTAAGCAGCATCTAAGTATATGTTAACGAACATTTAAGTATATTGTAATGAACATTTATGATTAAAGCAATGAACTTTTAAGGCATTTTGATGAAAATTAGTACATTGTAATAAGCATCGTTGATGAACATTTAGTACAGTGTTAATGAACATTTAAGTGTATTGTGATGAACATTTAAGCACCTAATGATGAACATTGAAGTATGATGTGATGAACATTTAATTAAAAATTAAGTATTGTTCATCAAAAATGAAATGAACATTTTAGTACCATGTGAATGATCCTTTATACAGATCTTGATGGACATTTAAGTATTTAAGTGCACTAATGAACATTTAAGCACGTAGTGATGAAATTTAAAGTATGATGTAGTAAACATTTAGTTACATCTTGAAAAAAAAATCAAGTATTGTTCATAAAAAATGGAATACACATTTTAGTTCTCTTTAATGAATATTTATTAATCTTGATGAACATTTAAGCACTTATTGATAAACATTTAAGTACTTGAGTGATTTGATGAACATTTAAGCACATAGTGATGAACATTGGAGTATGATGTGATGAACCTTTAGTTACGTTTTGATAAAAAAAATAGGTATGGTTCATCAAAAATGAAATGTTCATTAGAACCTATGGCAGTCCAAAACAGTGACGGAGTCTGGTGGTGCTCTGGTGGAGTCAGGCGACACTCCGTCAGAGGTCAGGCGGTGCTCCGGCGAGGACCCGCGGAGTGACAATTCGGAAAAGACCAGCGGAGCGACACTCCGGAAAGGACCGGCGGAGCAACACTCTAGATTGTGCTCCGGCGAGGTCCGACCGAGCGACACTCCGGAAGAGGTCAGGCGGTGCTCCGACGAAGTCTGGCGGAGTGACACTTCGGCGATGGTCGGCGGAGCGACACTCTGGTGCTCCGGCGAGGTCCGGTGGAGCAACACTCCGGCATGCTCTGGTGGCGGTCCGGCGGAGTGGCGGTCTAGCTGAATGTCGGTCCAGCAGAGGTCAGGCGGTGCTCTAACGAGGACCGGCGGAGCGACACTCCGGTGAGGTCCGGTGGAATGACACTCCGGTAGAGGTCGGGTGATATTCCGGCGAGTGGAAAGTGTATGGCAAGTGACAAGTGGATGTCACGTGGCATCTTCTTGGGTTTTGGATTATTTTAATCTAACAGGTACAATTCATTCTTTTTATTATATTACATTATTTTATCACTAGATATTTTTCCTTATTTAAAATGTAAAAAACAATATTTAGAAAAATAAAATAGTTTTTATATAATAATCGCATAGGAATAAATGTTGTAAAATAAGAAAAATGTTGATAAGATAACATATATTTATCAAATATAAAATCGTTCTAAAATAACATATACTTTTAGGGAAAGTATCGGGTAATAATACATTCATAAAGTAATAAAAAAGAATGAATCTCAGCCGTTGATTTATTGTCAGCTGTCACAACCTAACAGCCGGTACTACGCACGTGGGTGAAGCATTTTTTCCCTTTTCCGTTCCGCTTTTTTTCTTCCTCCTGATTTTGTTAGTGAACGTCTTTCAGTACATTGGTGAACATTTAGTATTAAATTGATGAACATATAGCTCAACACTGATGAACATTAACCCTAAAATGTTTGATGAACATTCATCTCAATAATAGTGAACATATAGCTCACAACTGATGAACATATTTTGAAATACTTGATGAACACATAGAGCGTGGAGTGTAGCCGGGTCTTTTCTTCCTCCTGATTTTGTTGATGAACGTCTTTCAGTACATTGATGAACATTTAGTATTAAATTGATGAACATATAGCTAAATACTGATGAACATTAACCCTAAAATGTTTGATGAACATTCATCTCAATAATAGTGAACATATAGATCACAACTGATGAACATATTTTGAACACATAGAGCGTGGACTGTAGCCGGGATTGCCAGCGTGGACATGTGCGCGTCCCCGGCCGTTAGATCACGTACAAACCAACGGCCCAAACTCATTTTTTTATTATTTAGTGATTTATTATTATCAGATTCTGACCCATATTTTTATACATAAAATCGTTCTAAAATAATATATATTTCTATACCGAAAATCTGTATATATAGTTGATCAGTGAGTGCGGATAGCAAAGAATGCGCTTCAACCTTGTCAAATTCCTATTTGTGAATTTTAATGTGCACCGTCATTTGCCAGACAAAGATCCATGAAAGATCCGATAAAGATATTGAGCCCTAAAAGGCTCGAATACCGGATTACTAACATTGAAATGACTGGATGAATTAGAGAGGTTGAGATCTGACCATATATAACGTTCTTAGAAACATAGTTAAATTATATCAGAAATTTAGAAATTTTTATCAAAGTATACATAAAAGCAAAATAATTATTCAAAGTATAGACATATCAAAATTATTTATAAAAATGTACAGAGAAGAGAGGGTTCTATGAGTGAGACGCCGGCGCAGCCGGGGCCTAGGCGGATCAATATTATAACACTTAATTTTATATTTTATTATAATTTCATTATATGACAAGCTAAATGAAATATATTAATTCATAATTTCCATAGTAATTCATAATTTAACTATATATTTTTGGATATAAGCATATAATTTGCTAATTAATCATCTAAAAATTCATAGACTTAATATCATTTTTCATAAAGAAGATTACAAGACACATCAAGAAAAAATCCTACAGTTTTCAATGCACTTAATAAAATTAATCTAATCCTCCATGTATTCATTCTCATTATCCTCCTCAACGTGAACATTAACTTCTTGCTCCATCTCTGACTCATCAAGCTCAATCTCATCATTATCTTTATCTACACCATCTTTTCATCCAGTGTCAAACATGCGCCGATGCGGGGCCTAGGCGGGCGTAGGCGCTAGGCGGACGATCCCCCCCCCCCCACCGGCTGAAAACGCCTAGCAACTAGTTGCACTGTTAATTAGGGCCTAGGCTGGCTTTTTAGAACACTGAAGTCATGCAATTTGCTTTTTAAAGATACATGAAATCGATACTTTCTAGCGCCAAAAACATAGGCATTTGATCTGAATCGACACCTTCTCTTCCGCAAATCTTCTAGGATAAAAATTTGATTCTCTCTATCGACTATGTCACTTCGAAAAAACGCGACGAAGATTTAATTCTTCTCTTCGAACAAACACGACCCCCCACCCAGAGGTTCAAAGTTGAAAAAACTAGGTATTTTAAATCTTCCATACTTCTACTCTGTCCTTAGGTATCCAACATCCTTTAATACTACTTTTCATTAGGTTTATTTTCTCTAACATCCTTTGAACAAGCAAAAAAATGTCGATTAGTAGTACAGACGATGATAGTGGTACTAATCCAAGTACATTGATGTATTTTGACAGTTAATTTCTATTTGTTAGACTAGCATTTACTAATTTAGGTCTTGTTATTTTGTTTTGGAACAGAAATGCGAACGAAGAAGAGGCACGACATTCTGACCTTGAATAGTCCGCAAACGGGTATAAAAAGTGAAAAATGATGGAAGAAAAATGAAAACATTTTCCCCGGATTGACATGAATTTTGTCTAAACCACATGCATATGGTCAAATTTTATATAGAGTAACTTTTTTATTTACCAATTATGCATGTTGATTATTAAAAAATGCACTGTGACTGACAAAAAATGCAAGAGAACATGCATTCAGGTTTAGATGAGATATTGCAATTCAGAGTGATTGTAAAATGCTTTTTACTTTTAGAAACCGTGCATTTTTCCCGGATTGACATGCATTTTTGTTGAAACCACATGCATGTGGTCTAATTTTAGTGCAATAGTTCTTTTTATTTACAAATTACGCATGTTGATTGTTGGATTGACATTCTGAACTTTTTAGATGAGACAATCAAGAGAAGAAAACCAGCATCACCTACCACGTCAGACAACAACACCCCTGAAAGTTCGAATTTTGTTACATTCTTTTATATTTTGAGCTATTGCTGATTTCAATTGCACTTTGGTTTAAGATTTGCATTTTAACTAAAATGAATGCATTTTTTAGTTGAGTTATCAAACAAAAGGAACCGAAGGGAAAGTAGGTCAGCTGAGGGATCAATAATCACTTACCAAATAAAGGCAGTGAAGAAGAAAGACACAACTATACCAAATCCCAGTACACACAGAATAATGAAGAAAATGCGAAAACCAACTCAATCACAGCCGAAAAATCCAAAAAGAAGGATACCAAAGTAGTATAGAGCTCTACAAGTCCTAAACAGAGGGAAGAAAAGGAACGCTAAAGAGATAGTTGAGGAGTTAGAAAACCCAATAGAGAGTTCAAATGATGGAATAAGGAAAAAGAAGTCCAGACTACTAGTAACGTGAATAAGGTCAAGCCCAAGATTGATCTGTGATCTCCTTTCCCGCATGACTCGCCCCCAAATGGATGATGTAGTTGAGATGGGGTTTGGAGAATTGCAAAAATAGGATATAAAAGAGGTTTTGCAACACTCCACCGACTAGTTGATTTACGAACTTCTGTCCAAACTCTTGTACAATTAAGTTTGGGGCTGCTAAGGAGATACATCTATAGTGTTTGATGTACACAAATATTTGTGTGTGTTAGATGGAGATAGAGAAATAATGCTGTATAGAAGAGGGAAAAATGATCCATACATTTAAGACTTCTTGATACAGTTTTCTATCGAGGTGGATGAGAATACATGAAAGAAGGTTAGATAGTTTTGAACTTTAATTCACTTTGTTTTGATTTAAAACAAAATGCAATTTAGGTTAAAATGCAATTTATGTTAAAATGCATTTTAGGCATTTTATGGGTTTCTCTTGTGCATTTTGGTTTGATATAGATACACTTGATGATGACTTAAATTATTTTTTTGATTAGGTTGTTCCGGATCTTAAGGTGATTACTCCATCTTTTTAGCTAATTCTCCAATTCCAAACACCCAACGATTGGTTCAAGAGAAAATTTATTGTGATGTTCAATAGTCTTGTGGTTGAAAGCAGCACAAGTGGAGGGCTAAATATAAGGACTCTGGATGCAATTCAAGATACATCAGTTATTCTTAGTTTGGACTGGAGCAAACACATAATCGGTGTTCTTATTAAATCAGCTGAGCTATGGAAGAGAAAGTGTTCTAGTTGGTTTCGAGAACCAATTTTACTACCTGTGGTAAGTGCAAGAAGTCAATCACTTTTACAAAAATGCATGTCAGTTTAGTAATTATGCATATCTATAATTTATATATGCATGTCTATGTACAAAACATTCCACGTCTATTCAAATAAAATACGCATATCTGAAAAATAAAACAGTTATATTCTAGTGTTTTGTGTGAGATGTTTTGATAACTTTGAATGATCTTTATTTCCAGATGGCATATGTTGATCGGGTTGTAATGATAAATAAACCATCTCTGAGAATATTTCCTATCATCGACAATTGGAGCACAAAAAGCTGGAAAGATAGAGAAACTCTTGAGATCAAACATGGAGGTTATCAAGTAGGCGTCTTAAGAGATGTATTTGAGAGTTCTTCCTCGTCTTTCCACAAAACAAATGCTTCATCTTCGAGTATACAATTTGCACCAACAACCCCTACCCATTATTCTCCAGAGAAAGATGGTCTTTTGGTAAGTAATGTATTTAATATGACTGCATGTATGGTGCTAAAAAAAGTAATGTTTAATTGAAATGAATATCTGTTCTAATTGCTCCATTTGGGTGTGTCGTGGTAAAAACTATGCAGTGTTTTGTAAAGAACCACATTGATGAAGAAAAAGATCTAGCTGAAGGTATTCATAACTACCTAAACCTATTAAAGACGGACAAAGGAATTCAACTACAAAGCAACAACATATATAACAAAGTCAATGATGCAATAGATGAAATGCTAAAAATCAATGTTGCTTCAACCTTGTCTCAAACAAGGATGATGGAAGATGAAGAGACAATGTCTCAACAACTATTCTGTGATGCAGCTAACAAATGTTTGGAAGAGATTGAAAAGACAATGAAGGCTAAGAATGATTTTTATGATTATGATCCAAGTAAAATGTTTGACCTGGTTATACACCTTACACCCACACCATCGCCGAGCGGGGAGAGATATTGGAGAAGAATCAGGTATGTGTTTAAAACGTGCATTTCTAAAACTTTTTAAAATGCATGTTTTTACCTTATATATGCACGTACATCTTATAAGAATGCATGTCTATCCTTTGAAAATGCAAAACCGATAGAAGTAGACAACCAGACAAGAAAAGGTTTGAAGATAAAGTTTGTTATGTCTTTAAATACAAACAAAGAAAACACAGTTCAAGAAAAAGAGCAGGCCAATGATTTTTTAAATGATGTTGTAAAACAATATGAAGCGGAGAGATTGGATAAGACTGCGAAGGAACTTACTGAGGTTAGAATTGTTGAACACAAACGAGATGCTAAGAAGTCCTGAAAACCCATTAAGTCACTTCTTCCCACATGACATTACAATAAGACTTCTATACTAATGTAGGTTAAAAATGTGCATGTTGATTTCCATTATATGCATCATGACTCGCAGAAAAAAACTGATATTGTATTGTCCAATAATTCACAGGGCTTTTCTCTGAAAGAAGATGAAGCAAGTCACGATGACAGATGTTTTTTTTGTTTCTAAACATGTTTGAGGAATACGCAAAACAAACAGATATATTGCAAATGAGTGAAATAGACCTGGTATGATAAAGTATTGTTTATTCCTTGATTTCCATCAATTGTTCCTTGTATATAAAAAACAGTGATTATATATTTTTATCTTAAATGCAGTTTGTATTCCCCATATGGATGTCTAACACTATTACATCATAGCCTTCAATGTGAATAACCCAAGAATTTATATTATTGATAATTCGAAGAAAAGAAGGTTTGTAGAAAAATATTTGAATGTTCCTGGAGATATGTAAGTCAAAATGATACATAGTATTCTTATGAGAAAAATAATACTAAATATGTAATGTTTGTGCAGAGAAAGTTCTTTATTGAACTTATAGAAAAAACGGATTAGAGTCCAAAGTTAAAACATTTTTATGATGAAAATAAGGTACCTGTTGTAAGGCTTCAAATGCCTTGGAGAGACGTAGCCAACAACGTTGATTGTGGTGTGTTCGTCATGAGACATATGAAAATCTACTTTGGAAATGGTATGGAGGATTGGAATTCTGGGCTTAAGCTCGGTGATCTAGAACAGATGCAGACCTTGAGGATCAAGTATTAGTACGCCATTCACTACCACAAAAATGGCTTTTTAACACGGGCGTTTTTTGTTATATAACCCGGATTTTAGCAAAAACAGATCCGGTGTTCAGCTCAAGGGTATAATAGAGTATATAACGCGGACCCAAATATACACGCCCGCGTTAAAAACGACTATGGAAAGTAAGTTTCAGAGGGTAGAATATAACGCGGATATTCGACACGCCCGCGTTAAAAACTCCCCAAATATACCTTTAAAACAGTACATATTATGCCGGATTAAAAGTGAAATATCCGGCTTATATTCTACCCAATTTTCCCATATCATTTTTCCACATCCGCATTATAATGTTTTGAATATCCGGGTTAAAAGATCTATTCAATGTAATGTTTTAGTCTATTTAACATTCCGGATATTATCGGATCCGTGTTATATTCTAGTACCTAGTCCAAAAATACCAGCTTGATTTTTTCAATATTTCTTCCTGTAATTTATATATTTTCAAAGAAAATTCAATCAAAAAACACCTTTACTAACAATCATGTCATTAAACCTCGAAAACACAATGTACCAATATTTGATAAAATTTCATAATAATCCATATTAATAGTACTATAATCCGAACTTTGTCGATTAAACAAAGAGGAACAAACTATTGTCGTAGTATCATCCTACTCAAGAGGTAATACTTAAAAACCACTAGAAACCTAAAACATTGATACTCTTCTGCTACCTTCAGATTCATCATTCTCCACGAGTTGAGTTTTTCACCTATTAATTCAATAAGAGAAGAGAAATTAACTGATAATCTTTGAGTTGAGCATAGATCCATAGATCTAGAAGAAAGCATACAATAGCTCCTCAGCAACAACAATTCAAAAAACAATAGCTCGACAATAATTCATCCATAGCAATTAAAAAAAAAACAATTCAACAAAAGTAATTCTGCAACTGCAACAGCTACTATACACTTTCTTCAGCAACAACAATTCAAAACAACAACTCAGAAACAACAATTCAAAAATAACAATACTCACATTTCTTTATGCACGACTCTTATCTTCACCATTCATTCAGCTGCAATTACCCTCTGAATCTTCAAGATCTCGCCTGATACAACAACCATCTTAAAGAAAATAAAGGTAAAAAGTAAATCAATGAACGGATAGTAGCATGCACACACAATCTACAATTTAGCAACCAATACATATAGTATTATGATCATTTACAGAAACAAGGACATTCATCACAATGAGGATAATCAAATAGCATAATAGAAGGAGAAATACACAATTTTGTAGTTTCTCATACGCAATTCATGCTCATAGAACAAGAAAAATTAGGAATCCAAATAGTTGATATAGATAAGCTATCCTGATCTTCATTAGGACACTAACCAAATACTAGGCACAAATATGCATGAATCTCACATTAATCACATCGACTTACCTCCCTGAGCTGTAACAACTGGTCCTTGGTGTAGTCAACTCGGTCATGATTTTCATACAGAGAGTCTCCCAGTCTACACAAAAGTAAGCTGCATTTAGTAGATAGCACCACATCTAAAAGATACAGCTATTTATGAAATCACGTATTTGCTGAATACAATTATACTTCAAATCTCAAAGTATACCAATATTCAAATAGTAAAGGGTATTGAACACATATGCACATCTGTATGTTTAAGAAACCTGACAAGATAACAAATTTATTTCTCAATCATATGCACATATTAAGCTCAACTAACATAAGCATAAGAGTACACGAAGAGCACAACACAAAAGTATACATATGAAGAGCATTTATTATCCTTCCTCATGCACATAACCAAGCAAATATATACTTTGACATGAAGGAAAGCAGGACAAAGAAAATAAGGTATTGGAGAGAAAAGTCAACATACGTACTTAGTGAAACCACAGTTGTATGATCCATCATACATACTTGTTGTTATACAGTTGGTTTGGGTACTTTGTCTGTATGAAATTAATACCATTTTAATGGTACAAACTAAAGTAATAATGCCACCATTTTAGCACTTGACCTAAATGACATGCCACGCAATATTCAGTGATTACATCAAAGATGTCATCATACTGTCATCTACAGGGTTTGTGAATAGTGAATGACATTATCCAAAAGTATAGAAAAACACTTTTACCCTTACATTTCTCTCTCCCTAGTCATCTCTCCTCCTTTCCTAGACTTCTTCCTTTCCCTCTCTATATTTATCCTTCTTCCTCTCTTACATAACATTTCTAGCAATCGTTCTTGTTAACTAACCTAGAAATGCATGGAATATAAAACAAACACCGGCTTAAACACCTGTCCAAAACCAAATGTTCAGAATAGTACATTATAGTAATAGAAATCATATGCCAAATGGAAAAAGATGAATAAATGACAAAATTAAGTGGTGTAATTTATGTTCTGAGATCATAGTAGGCACAATAATGACAATACTAGGCACAATATGACAATAAAGGCATTACAACTTCAAGTTCTACAGAACGAGTAGCATCTTAATTCGTTGAACATCTTCAAGCTCTAATTGTTTGAATGTATCAAGCCCAATGTGTATCCAGGGGAAAGAGCTCTACAGATTTCATCATTATTGATTAACGTGAAAATGACCTTATAAGGCTGCTAATATATTCCTCTAGGTAAGTAGAAAAAATGCTTCTGGAGCTGCCAATCAAATTTTTAAGTCAAATGTGAGCAAATGAGCATCTATCTACATATATATGAAATGATGTTAAGGGAACATTATGTTACTTATTTTCACATCAAGTTGCCAAATCTGACTTTGATAGATGCTGCTGCTACCTCATATCCTTCCACTAAAATTGATTAACATGGTTCAAAAATTTAAAGTTAGCATGCATTAGATAAACACAACAATTCTTAATTAATCACCTTTCTTAGTAGTCAATCATAGTAGTGCAAATTGGTTTGTTAGTATTGTAAATTAACAATATGAGCTAGTTTTGGCAATTCTTTAACAGAGAAACGTAGCGAATTTCTACTTATCCGAATTTCAAACCAAGTTAAGAGCCCTTGTCAAAATAGACTATGGAGAAAAGGTGTGAATAAACACCTACACATTAAAGCAAATACATTAGAAGGAGGTAGAGAGAAACATGGTACCCGCAAATCCGCCAACTGCAAATATGCAAAGGAGGGAGGAGGCAGAGTAAAGCAGGTCACTTAGGTTGTTGCTAGCTATTAATAAAGGTGTTTTTGGTTAATTTGTAATATCAGAGAGTGGAAATGATAAATACATCCCCTAATTTTACTACTTACTATTGAAGGTTAATCAAATAGCATCCACATCTAAGAGATGATGTAACTTAGTGAAACTATCTATTCAGTTTACATTGATGATATTTTTCTCTAACTGTCACATGCTGGTAGAAATTTGAAGCAATTAATTACTAATTTAGCATTTACTATGGAGTATTTCCATTTGAATTATGACCTGCAGTACGGATAAATTTGGCCATTCATACTGTATAAGCTAAGTATTATATAAACATTACATGAGATATGTTTCCATGAAGTGTTGCTCATTCTTGCAGCAGCTGCATTTGTAGTGTCATTCTTCCTGATGTCTGCAAAAGGCACGAATTTATGGATATAGCTTATAAGAAAAAAGCTACAGCTAAAAATCAGAATCTGAATACACACTTTATACTCGTTGATATCATCTCTCACAGAACTTAGCAGCTCTTCGTGCTCCCTCATTGAACTTAAATTTCCCT
>NW_027366632.1:0-68654 GCF_046119375.1 Phyllobates terribilis | reverse complement strand
AGAAGATTCAAAGAGAGTGAGATGCCAGCTCCTTTCATTCAGTCAGTAGCTTCAAACATTTCTGGTATATGAATAACATGATGTTTTTCAATGGCAAAAATCAATGAATATTGTAAATGCACAAACAGTAATTTCTCCGCATTGCAAGGTGCAATTCTGAAATTTTTTGCTTTTTCCTGCTCCTCTTAGCATGATAAACAAGATTCAAAGAGAGTGAGATGCCAGCTCCTTTCATTCAGTCAGTAGCTTCAATCATTTCTGGACGTTTTTCAATGGCAAAAATCAATGAATATTGTAAATGCACAAACAGTAATTTCTCCGCATTGCAAGGTGCAATTCTGAAATTTTTTGCTTTTTCCTGCTCCTCTTAGCATGATAAAGAAGATTCAAAGAGAGTGAGATGCCAGCTCCTTTCATTCAGTCAGTAGCTTCAATCATTTCTGGACGTTTTTCAATGGCAAAAATCAATGAATATTGTAAATGCACAAACAGTAATTTCTCCGCATTGCAAGGTGCAATTCTGAAATTTTTTGCTTTTTCCTGCTCCTCTTAGCATGATAAAGAAGATTCAAAGAGAGTGAGATGCCAGCTCCTTTCATTCAGTCAGTAGCTTCAAACATTTCTGGTATATGAATAACATGATGTTTTTCAATGGCAAAAATCAATGAATATTGTAAATGCACAAACAGTAATTTCTCCGCATTGCAGGTGCAATTCTGAAATTTTTTGCTTTTTCCTGCTCCTCTTAGCATGATAAAGAAGATTCAAAGAGAGTGAGATGCCAGCTCCTTTCATTCAGTCAGTAGCTTCAATCATTTCTGGACGTTTTTCAATGGCAAAAATCATTGAATATTGTAAATGCACAAACAGTAATTTCTCCGCATTGCAAGGTGCAATTCTGAAATTTTTTGCTTTTTCCTGCTCCTCTTAGCATGATAAAGTAGATTCAAAGAGAGTGAGATGCCAGCTCCTTTCATTCAGTCAGTAGCTTCAATCATTTCTGGTATATGAATAACATGATGTTTTTCAATGGCAAAAATCAATGAATATTGTAAATGCACAAACAGTAATTTCTCCGCATTGCAAGGTGCAATTCTGAAATTTTTTGCTTTTTCCTGCTCCTCTTAGCATGATAAAGAAGATTCAAAGAGAGTGAGATGCCAGCTCCTTTCATTCAGTCAGTAGCTTCAATCATTTCTGGACGTTTTTCAATGGCAAAAATCAATGAATATTGTAAATGCACAAACAGTAATTTCTCCGCATTGCAGGTGCAATTCTGAAATTTTTTGCTTTTTCCTGCTCCTCTTAGCATGATAAAGAAGATTCAAAGAGAGTGAGATGCCAGCTCCTTTCATTCAGTCAGTAGCTTCAATCATTTCTGGACGTTTTTCAATGGCAAAAATCATTGAATATTGTAAATGCACAAACAGTAATTTCTCCGCATTGCAAGGTGCAATTCTGAAATTTTTTGCTTTTTCCTGCTCCTCTTAGCATGATAAAGAAGATTCAAAGAGAGTGAGATGCCAGCTCCTTTCATTCAGTCAGTAGCTTCAATCATTTCTGGTATATGAATAACATGATGTTTTTCAATGGCAAAAATCAATGAATATTGTAAATGCACAAACAGTAATTTCTCCGCATTGCAAGGTGCAATTCTGAAATTTTTTGCTTTTTCCTGCTCCTCTTAGCATGATAAAGAAGATTCAAAGAGAGTGAGATGCCAGCTCCTTTCATTCAGTCAGTAGCTTCAATCATTTCTGGACGTTTTTCAATGGCAAAAATCATTGAATATTGTAAATGCACAAACAGTAATTTCTCCGCATTGCAAGGTGCAATTCTGAAATTTTTTGCTTTTTCCTGCTCCTCTTAGCATGATAAAGAAGATTCAAAGAGAGTGAGATGCCAGCTCCTTTCATTCAGTCAGTAGCTTCAATCATTTCTGGACGTTTTTCAATGGCAAAAATCAATGAATATTGTAAATGCACAAACAGTAATTTCTCCGCATTGCAAGGTGCAATTCTGAAATTTTTTGCTTTTTCCTGCTCCTCTTAGCATGATAAAGAAGATTCAAAGAGAGTGAGATGCCAGCTCCTTTCATTCAGTCAGTAGCTTCAATCATTTCTGGTATATGAATAACATGATGTTTTTCAATGGCAAAAATCAATGAATATTGTAAATGCACAAACAGTAATTTCTCCGCATTGCAAGGTGCAATTCTGAAATTTTTTGCTTTTTCCTGCTCCTCTTAGCATGATAAACAAGATTCAAAGAGAGTGAGATGCCAGCTCCTTTCATTCAGTCAGTAGCTTCTATCATTTCTGGACGTTTTTCAATGGCAAAAATCAATGAATATTGTAAATGCACAAACAGTAATTTCTCCGCATTGCAAGGTGCAATTCTGAAATTTTTTGCTTTTTCCTGCTCCTCTTAGCATGATAAAGAAGATTCAAAGAGAGTGAGATGCCAGCTCCTTTCATTCAGTCAGTAGCTTCAAACATTTCTGGTATATGAATAACATGATGTTTTTCAATGGCAAAAATCAATGAATATTGTAAATGCACAAACAGTAATTTCTCCGCATTGCAAGGTGCAATTCTGAAATTTTTTGCTTTTTCCTGCTCCTCTTAGCATGATAAACAAGATTCAAAGAGAGTGAGATGCCAGCTCCTTTCATTCAGTCAGTAGCTTCAATCATTTCTGGACGTTTTTCAATGGCAAAAATCAATGAATATTGTAAATGCACAAACAGTAATTTCTCCGCATTGCAAGGTGCAATTCTGAAATTTTTTGCTTTTTCCTGCTCCTCTTAGCATGATAAAGAAGATTCAAAGAGAGTGAGATGCCAGCTCCTTTCATTCAGTCAGTAGCTTCAAACATTTCTGGTGTATGAATAACATGATGTTTTTCAATGGCAAAAATCAATGAATATTGTAAATGCACAAACAGTAATTTCTCCGCATTGCAAGGTGCAATTCTGAAATTTTTTGCTTTTTCCTGCTCCTCTTAGCATGATAAAGAAGATTCAAAGAGAGTGAGATGCCAGCTCCTTTCATTCAGTCAGTAGCTTCAATCATTTCTGGTATATGAATAACATGATGTTTTTCAATGGCAAAAATCAATGAATATTGTAAATGCACAAACAGTAATTTCTCCGCATTGCAAGGTGCAATTCTGAAATTTTTTGCTTTTTCCTGCTCCTCTTAGCATGATAAAGAAGATTCAAAGAGAGTGAGATGCCAGCTCCTTTCATTCAGTCAGTAGCTTCAATCATTTCTGGACGTTTTTCAATGGCAAAAATCAATGAATATTGTAAATGCACAAACAGTAATTTCTCCGCATTGCAAGGTGCAATTCTGAAATTTTTTGCTTTTTCCTGCTCCTCTTAGCATGATAAAGAAGATTCAAAGAGAGTGAGATGCCAGCTCCTTTCATTCAGTCAGTAGCTTCAATCATTTCTGGACGTTTTTCAATGGCAAAAATCAATGAATATTGTAAATGCACAAACAGTAATTTCTCCGCATTGCAAGGTGCAATTCTGAAATTTTTTGCTTTTTCCTGCTCCTCTTAGCATGATAAAGAAGATTCAAAGAGAGTGAGATGCCAGCTCCTTTCATTCAGTCAGTAGCTTCAAACATTTCTGGTATATGAATAACATGATGTTTTTCAATGGCAAAAATCAATGAATATTGTAAATGCACAAACAGTAATTTCTCCGCATTGCAAGGTGCAATTCTGAAATTTTTTGCTTTTTCCTGCTCCTCTTAGCATGATAAAGAAGATTCAAAGAGAGTGAGATGCCAGCTCCTTTCATTCAGTCAGTAGCTTCAATCATTTCTGGACGTTTTTCAATGGCAAAAATCATTGAATATTGTAAATGCACAAACAGTAATTTCTCCGCATTGCAAGGTGCAATTCTGAAATTTTTTGCTTTTTCCTGCTCCTCTTAGCATGATAAAGTAGATTCAAAGAGAGTGAGATGCCAGCTCCTTTCATTCAGTCAGTAGCTTCAATCATTTCTGGTATATGAATAACATGATGTTTTTCAATGGCAAAAATCAATGAATATTGTAAATGCACAAACAGTAATTTCTCCGCATTGCAAGGTGCAATTCTGAAATTTTTTGCTTTTTCCTGCTCCTCTTAGCATGATAAAGAAGATTCAAAGAGAATGAGATGCCAGCTCCTTTCATTCAGTCAGTAGCTTCAATCATTTCTGGACGTTTTTCAATGGCAAAAATCAATGAATATTGTAAATGCACAAACAGTAATTTCTCCGCATTGCAAGGTGCAATTCTGAAATTTTTTGCTTTTTCCTGCTCCTCTTAGCATGATAAAGAAGATTCAAAGAGAGTGAGATGCCAGCTCCTTTCATTCAGTCAGTAGCTTCAAACATTTCTGGTATATGAATAACATGTTTTTCAATGGCAAAAATCAATGAATATTGTAAATGCACAAACAGTAATTTCTCCGCATTGCAAGGTGCAATTCTGAAATTTTTTGCTTTTTCCTGCTCCTCTTAGCATGATAAAGAAGATTCAAAGAGAGTGAGATGCCAGCTCCTTTCATTCAGTCAGTAGCTTCAATCATTTCTGGACGTTTTTCAATGGCAAAAATCAATGAATATTGTAAATGCACAAACAGTAATTTCTCCGCATTGCAAGGTGCAATTCTGAAATTTTTTGCTTTTTCCTGCTCCTCTTAGCATGATAAAGAAGATTCAAAGAGAGTGAGATGCCAGCTCCTTTCATTCAGTCAGTAGCTTCAAACATTTCTGGTATATGAATAACATGATGTTTTTCAATGGCAAAAATCAATGAATATTGTAAATGCACAAACAGTAATTTCTCCGCATTGCAAGGTGCAATTCTGAAATTTTTTGCTTTTTCCTGCTCCTCTTAGCATGATAAAGAAGATTCAAAGAGAGTGAGATGCCAGCTCCTTTCATTCAGTCAGTAGCTTCAATCATTTCTGGACATTTTTCAATGGCAAAAATCAATGAATATTGTAAATGCACAAACAGTAATTTCTCCGCATTGCAAGGTGCAATTCTGAAATTTTTTGCTTTTTCCTGCTCCTCTTAGCATGATAAAGAAGATTCAAAGAGAGTGAGATGCCAGCTCCTTTCATTCAGTCAGTAGCTTCAATCATTTCTGGACGTTTTTCAATGGCAAAAATCAATGAATATTGTAAATGCACAAAGAGTAATTTCTCCGCATTGCAAGGTGCAATTCTGAAATTTTTTGCTTTTTCCTGCTCCTCTTAGCATGATAAAGAAGATTCAAAGAGAGTGAGATGCCAGCTCCTTTCATTCAGTCAGTAGCTTCAAACATTTCTGGTATATGAATAACATGATGTTTTTCAATGGCAAAAATCAATGAATATTGTAAATGCACAAACAGTAATTTCTCCGCATTGCAAGGTGCAATTCTGAAATTTTTTGCTTTTTCCTGCTCCTCTTAGCATGATAAAGAAGATTCAAAGAGAGTGAGATGCCAGCTCCTTTCATTCAGTCAGTAGCTTCAATCATTTCTGGACGTTTTTCAATGGCAAAAATCATTGAATATTGTAAATGCACAAACAGTAATTTCTCCGCATTGCAAGGTGCAATTCTGAAATTTTTTGCTTTTTCCTGCTCCTCTTAGCATGATAAAGAAGATTCAAAGAGAGTGAGATGCCAGCTCCTTTCATTCAGTCAGTAGCTTCAATCATTTCTGGTATATGAATAACATGATGTTTTTCAATGGCAAAAATCAATGAATATTGTAAATGCACAAACAGTAATTTCTCCGCATTGCAAGGTGCAATTCTGAAATTTTTTGCTTTTTCCTGCTACTCTTAGCATGATAAAGAAGATTCAAAGAGAGTGAGATGCCAGCTCCTTTCATTCAGTCAGTAGCTTCAATCATTTCTGGACGTTTTTCAATGGCAAAAATCATTGAATATTGTAAATGCACAAACAGTAATTTCTCCGCATTGCAAGGTGCAATTCTGAAATTTTTTGCTTTTTCCTGCTCCTCTTAGCATGATAAAGAAGATTCAAAGAGAGTGAGATGCCAGCTCCTTTCATTCAGTCAGTAGCTTCAAACATTTCTGGTATATGAATAACATGATGTTTTTCAATGGCAAAAATCAATGAATATTGTAAATGCACAAACAGTAATTTCTCCGCATTGCAAGGTGCAATTCTGAAATTTTTTGCTTTTTCCTGCTCCTCTTAGCATGATAAAGAAGATTCAAAGAGAGTGAGATGCCAGCTCCTTTCATTCAGTCAGTAGCTTCAATCATTTCTGGACGTTTTTCAATGGCAAAAATCATTGAATATTGTAAATGCTCAAACAGTAATTTCTCCGCATTGCAAGGTGCAATTCTGAAATTTTTTGCTTTTTCCTGCTCCTCTTAGCATGATAAAGAAGATTCAAAGAGAGTGAGATGCCAGCTCCTTTCATTCAGTCAGTAGCTTCAATCATTTCTGGTATATGAATAACATGATGTTTTTCAATGGCAAAAATCAATGAATATTGTAAATGCACAAACAGTAATTTCTCCGCATTGCAAGGTGCAATTCTGAAATTTTTTGCTTTTTCCTGCTCCTCTTAGCATGATAAACAAGATTCAAAGAGAGTGAGATGCCAGCTCCTTTCATTCAGTCAGTAGCTTCTATCATTTCTGGACGTTTTTCAATGGCAAAAATCAATGAATATTGTAAATGCACAAACAGTAATTTCTCCGCATTGCAAGGTGCAATTCTGAAATTTTTTGCTTTTTCCTGCTCCTCTTAGCATGATAAAGAAGATTCAAAGAGAGTGAGATGCCAGCTCCTTTCATTCAGTCAGTAGCTTCAAACATTTCTGGTATATGAATAACATGATGTTTTTCAATGGCAAAAATCAATGAATATTGTAAATGCACAAACAGTAATTTCTCCGCATTGCAAGGTGCAATTCTGAAATTTTTTGCTTTTTCCTGCTCCTCTTAGCATGATAAACAAGATTCAAAGAGAGTGAGATGCCAGCTCCTTTCATTCAGTCAGTAGCTTCAATCATTTCTGGACGTTTTTCAATGGCAAAAATCAATGAATATTGTAAATGCACAAACAGTAATTTCTCCGCATTGCAAGGTGCAATTCTGAAATTTTTTGCTTTTTCCTGCTCCTCTTAGCATGATAAAGAAGATTCAAAGAGAGTGAGATGCCAGCTCCTTTCATTCAGTCAGTAGCTTCAAACATTTCTGGTGTATGAATAACATGATGTTTTTCAATGGCAAAAATCAATGAATATTGTAAATGCACAAACAGTAATTTCTCCGCATTGCAAGGTGCAATTCTGAAATTTTTTGCTTTTTCCTGCTCCTCTTAGCATGATAAAGAAGATTCAAAGAGAGTGAGATGCCAGCTCCTTTCATTCAGTCAGTAGCTTCAATCATTTCTGGTATATGAATAACATGATGTTTTTCAATGGCAAAAATCAATGAATATTGTAAATGCACAAACAGTAATTTCTCCGCATTGCAAGGTGCAATTCTGAAATTTTTTGCTTTTTCCTGCTCCTCTTAGCATGATAAAGAAGATTCAAAGAGAGTGAGATGCCAGCTCCTTTCATTCAGTCAGTAGCTTCAATCATTTCTGGACGTTTTTCAATGGCAAAAATCAATGAATATTGTAAATGCACAAACAGTAATTTCTCCGCATTGCAAGGTGCAATTCTGAAATTTTTTGCTTTTTCCTGCTCCTCTTAGCATGATAAAGAAGATTCAAAGAGAGTGAGATGCCAGCTCCTTTCATTCAGTCAGTAGCTTCAATCATTTCTGGACGTTTTTCAATGGCAAAAATCAATGAATATTGTAAATGCACAAACAGTAATTTCTCCGCATTGCAAGGTGCAATTCTGAAATTTTTTGCTTTTTCCTGCTCCTCTTAGCATGATAAAGAAGATTCAAAGAGAGTGAGATGCCAGCTCCTTTCATTCAGTCAGTAGCTTCAAACATTTCTGGTATATGAATAACATGATGTTTTTCAATGGCAAAAATCAATGAATATTGTAAATGCACAAACAGTAATTTCTCCGCATTGCAAGGTGCAATTCTGAAATTTTTTGCTTTTTCCTGCTCCTCTTAGCATGCTAAAGAAGATTCAAAGAGAGTGAGATGCCAGCTCCTTTCATTCAGTCAGTAGCTTCAATCATTTCTGGACGTTTTTCAATGGCAAAAATCATTGAATATTGTAAATGCACAAACAGTAATTTCTCCGCATTGCAAGGTGCAATTCTGAAATTTTTTGCTTTTTCCTGCTCCTCTTAGCATGATAAAGTAGATTCAAAGAGAGTGAGATGCCAGCTCCTTTCATTCAGTCAGTAGCTTCAATCATTTCTGGTATATGAATAACATGATGTTTTTCAATGGCAAAAATCAATGAATATTGTAAATGCACAAACAGTAATTTCTCCGCATTGCAAGGTGCAATTCTGAAATTTTTTGCTTTTTCCTGCTCCTCTTAGCATGATAAAGAAGATTCAAAGAGAGTGAGATGCCAGCTCCTTTCATTCAGTCAGTAGCTTCAATCATTTCTGGACGTTTTTCAATGGCAAAAATCAATGAATATTGTAAATGCACAAACAGTAATTTCTCCGCATTGCAAGGTGCAATTCTGAAATTTTTTGCTTTTTCCTGCTCCTCTTAGCATGATAAAGAAGATTCAAAGAGAGTGAGATGCCAGCTCCTTTCATTCAGTCAGTAGCTTCAAACATTTCTGGTATATGAATAACATGATGTTTTTCAATGGCAAAAATCAATGAATATTGTAAATGCACAAACAGTAATTTCTCCGCATTGCAAGGTGCAATTCTGAAATTTTTTGCTTTTTCCTGCTCCTCTTAGCATGATAAAGAAGATTCAAAGAGAGTGAGATGCCAGCTCCTTTCATTCAGTCAGTAGCTTCAATCATTTCTGGACGTTTTTCAATGGCAAAAATCAATGAATATTGTAAATGCACAAACAGTAATTTCTCCGCATTGCAAGGTGCAATTCTGAAATTTTTTGCTTTTTCCTGCTCCTCTTAGCATGATAAAGAAGATTCAAAGAGAGTGAGATGCCAGCTCCTTTCATTCAGTCAGTAGCTTCAAACATTTCTGGTATATGAATAACATGATGTTTTTCAATGGCAAAAATCAATGAATATTGTAAATGCACAAACAGTAATTTCTCCGCATTGCAAGGTGCAATTCTGAAATTTTTTGCTTTTTCCTGCTCCTCTTAGCATGATAAAGAAGATTCAAAGAGAGTGAGATGCCAGCTCCTTTCATTCAGTCAGTAGCTTCAATCATTTCTGGACATTTTTCAATGGCAAAAATCAATGAATATTGTAAATGCACAAACAGTAATTTCTCCGCATTGCAAGGTGCAATTCTGAAATTTTTTGCTTTTTCCTGCTCCTCTTAGCATGATAAAGAAGATTCAAAGAGAGTGAGATGCCAGCTCCTTTCATTCAGTCAGTAGCTTCAATCATTTCTGGACGTTTTTCAATGGCAAAAATCAATGAATATTGTAAATGCACAAAGAGTAATTTCTCCGCATTGCAAGGTGCAATTCTGAAATTTTTTGCTTTTTCCTGCTCCTCTTAGCATGATAAAGAAGATTCAAAGAGAGTGAGATGCCAGCTCCTTTCATTCAGTCAGTAGCTTCAAACATTTCTGGTATATGAATAACATGATGTTTTTCAATGGCAAAAATCAATGAATATTGTAAATGCACAAACAGTAATTTCTCCGCATTGCAAGGTGCAATTCTGAAATTTTTTGCTTTTTCCTGCTCCTCTTAGCATGATAAAGAAGATTCAAAGAGAGTGAGATGCCAGCTCCTTTCATTCAGTCAGTAGCTTCAATCATTTCTGGACGTTTTTCAATGGCAAAAATCATTGAATATTGTAAATGCACAAACAGTAATTTCTCCGCATTGCAAGGTGCAATTCTGAAATTTTTTGCTTTTTCCTGCTCCTCTTAGCATGATAAAGAAGATTCAAAGAGAGTGAGATGCCAGCTCCTTTCATTCAGTCAGTAGCTTCAATCATTTCTGGTATATGAATAACATGATGTTTTTCAATGGCAAAAATCAATGAATATTGTAAATGCACAAACAGTAATTTCTCCTCATTGCAAGGTGCAATTCTGAAATTTTTTGCGTTTTCCTGCTCCTCTTAGCATGATAAACAAGATTCAAAGAGAGTGAGATGCCAGCTCCTTTCATTCAGTCAGTAGCTTCAATCATTTCTGGACGTTTTTCAATGGCAAAAATCAATGAATATTGTAAATGCACAAACAGTAATTTCTCCGCATTGCAAGGTGCAATTCTGAAATTTTTTGCTTTTTCCTGCTCCTCTTAGCATGATAAAGAAGATTCAAAGAGAGTGAGATGCCAGCTCCTTTCATTCAGTCAGTAGCTTCAATCATTTCTGGACGTTTTTCAATGGCAAAAATCAATGAATATTGTAAATGCACAAACAGTAATTTCTCCGCATTGCAAGGTGCAATTCTGAAATTTTTTGCTTTTTCCTGCTCCTCTTAGCATGATAAACAAGATTCAAAGAGAGTGAGATGCCAGCTCCTTTCATTCAGTCAGTAGCTTCAATCATTTCTGGACGTTTTTCAATGGCAAAAATCAATGAATATTGTAAATGCACAAACAGTAATTTCTCCGCATTGCAAGGTGCAATTCTGAAATTTTTTGCTTTTTCCTGCTCCTCTTAGCATGATAAAGAAGATTCAAAGAGAGTGAGATGCCAGCTCCTTTCATTCAGTCAGTAGCTTCAAACATTTCTGGTGTATGAATAACATGATGTTTTTCAATGGCAAAAATCAATGAATATTGTAAATGCACAAACAGTAATTTCTCCGCATTGCAAGGTGCAATTCTGAAATTTTTTGCTTTTTCCTGCTCCTCTTAGCATGATAAAGAAGATTCAAAGAGAGTGAGATGCCAGCTCCTTTCATTCAGTCAGTAGCTTCAATCATTTCTGGACGTTTTTCAATGGCAAAAATCATTGAATATTGTAAATGCACAAACAGTAATTTCTCCGCATTGCAAGGTGCAATTCTGAAATTTTTTGCTTTTTCCTGCTCCTCTTAGCATGATAAAGAAGATTCAAAGAGAGTGAGATGCCAGCTCCTTTCATTCAGTCAGTAGCTTCAATCATTTCTGGACGTTTTTCAATGGCAAAAATCAATGAATATTGTAATTGCACAAACAGTAATTTCTCCGCATTGCAAGGTGCAATTCTGAAATTTTTTGCTTTTTCCTGCTCCTCTTAGCATGATAAAGAAGATTCAAAGAGAGTGAGATGCCAGCTCCTTTCATTCAGTCAGTAGCTTCAAACATTTCTGGTATATGAATAACATGATGTTTTTCAATGGCAAAAATCAATGAATATTGTAAATGCACAAACAGTAATTTCTCCGCATTGCAAGGTGCAATTCTGAAATTTTTTGCTTTTTCCTGCTCCTCTTAGCATGATAAAGAAGATTCAAAGAGAGTGAGATGCCAGCTCCTTTCATTCAGTCAGTAGCTTCAATCATTTCTGGACGTTTTTCAATGGCAAAAATCATTGAATATTGTAAATGCACAAACAGTAATTTCTCCGCATTGCAAGGTGCAATTCTGAAATTTTTTGCTTTTTCCTGCTCCTCTTAGCATGATAAAGAAGATTCAAAGAGAGTGAGATGCCAGCTCCTTTCATTCAGTCAGTAGCTTCAATCATTTCTGGTATATGAATAACATGATGTTTTTCAATGGCAAAAATCAATGAATATTGTAAATGCACAAACAGTAATTTCTCCGCATTGCAAGGTGCAATTCTGAAATTTTTTGCTTTTTCCTGCTCCTCTTAGCATGATAAAGAAGATTCAAAGAGAGTGAGATGCCAGCTCCTTTCATTCAGTCAGTAGCTTCAATCATTTCTGGACGTTTTTCAATGGCAAAAATCATTGAATATTGTAAATGCACAAACAGTAATTTCTCCGCATTGCAAGGTGCAATTCTGAAATTTTTTGCTTTTTCCTGCTCCTCTTAGCATGATAAAGAAGATTCAAAGAGAGTGAGATGCCAGCTCCTTTCATTCAGTCAGTAGCTTCAATCATTTCTGGACGTTTTTCAATGGCAAAAATCAATGAATATTGTAAATGCACAAACAGTAATTTCTCCGCATTGCAAGGTGCAATTCTGAAATTTTTTGCTTTTTCCTGCTCCTCTTAGCATGATAAAGAAGATTCAAAGAGAGTGAGATGCCAGCTCCTTTCATTCAGTCAGTAGCTTCAAACATTTCTGGTATATGAATAACATGATGTTTTTCAATGGCAAAAATCAATGAATATTGTAAATGCACAAACAGTAATTTCTCCGCATTGCAAGGTGCAATTCTGAAATTTTTTGCTTTTTCCTGCTCCTCTTAGCATGATAAAGAAGATTCAAAGAGAGTGAGATGCCAGCTCCTTTCATTCAGTCAGTAGCTTCAATCATTTCTGGACGTTTTTCAATGGCAAAAATCATTGAATATTGTAAATGCACAAACAGTAATTTCTCCGCATTGCAAGGTGCAATTCTGAAATTTTTTGCTTTTTCCTGCTCCTCTTAGCATGATAAAGAAGATTCAAAGAGAGTGAGATGCCAGCTCCTTTCATTCAGTCAGTAGCTTCAATCATTTCTGGTATATGAATAACATGATGTTTTTCAATGGCAAAAATCAATGAATATTGTAAATGCACAAACAGTAATTTCTCCGCATTGCAAGGTGCAATTCTGAAATTTTTTGCTTTTTCCTGCTCCTCTTAGCATGATAAACAAGATTCAAAGAGAGTGAGATGCCAGCTCCTTTCACTCAGTCAGTAGCTTCTATCATTTCTGGACGTTTTTCAATGGCAAAAATCAATGAATATTGTAAATGCACAAACAGTAATTTCTCCGCATTGCAAGGTGCAATTCTGAAATTTTTTGCTTTTTCCTGCTCCTCTTAGCATGATAAAGAAGATTCAAAGAGAGTGAGATGCCAGCTCCTTTCATTCAGTCAGTAGCTTCAAACATTTCTGGTATATGAATAACATGATGTTTTTCAATGGCAAAAATCAATGAATATTGTAAATGCACAAACAGTAATTTCTCCGCATTGCAAGGTGCAATTCTGAAATTTTTTGCTTTTTCCTGCTCCTCTTAGCATTATAAACAAGATTCAAAGAGAGTGAGATGCCAGCTCCTTTCATTCAGTCAGTAGCTTCAATCATTTCTGGACGTTTTTCAATGGCAAAAATCAATGAATATTGTAAATGCACAAACAGTAATTTCTCCGCATTGCAAGGTGCAATTCTGAAATTTTTTGCTTTTTCCTGCTCCTCTTAGCATGATAAAGAAGATTCAAAGAGAGTGAGATGCCAGCTCCTTTCATTCAGTCAGTAGCTTCAAACATTTCTGGTGTATGAATAACATGATGTTTTTCAATGGCAAAAATCAATGAATATTGTAAATGCACAAACAGTAATTTCTCCGCATTGCAAGGTGCAATTCTGAAATTTTTTGCTTTTTCCTGCTCCTCTTAGCATGATAAAGAAGATTCAAAGAGAGTGAGATGCCAGCTCCTTTCATTCAGTCAGTAGCTTCAATCATTTCTGGTATATGAATAACATGATGTTTTTCAATGGCAAAAATCAATGAATATTGTAAATGCACAAACAGTAATTTCTCCGCATTGCAAGGTGCAATTCTGAAATTTTTTGCTTTTTCCTGATCCTCTTAGCATGATAAAGAAGATTCAAAGAGAGTGAGATGCCAGCTCCTTTCATTCAGTCAGTAGCTTCAATCATTTCTGGACGTTTTTCAATGGCAAAAATCAATGAATATTGTAAATGCACAAACAGTAATTTCTCCGCATTGCAAGGTGCAATTCTGAAATTTTTTGCTTTTTCCTGCTCCTCTTAGCATGATAAACAAGATTCAAAGAGAGTGAGATGCCAGCTCCTTTCATTCAGTCAGTAGCTTCAATCATTTCTGGACGTTTTTCAATGGCAAAAATCAATGAATATTGTAAATGCACAAACAGTAATTTCTCCGCATTGCAAGGTGCAATTCTGAAATTTTTTGCTTTTTCCTGCTCCTCTTAGCATGATAAAGAAGATTCAAAGAGAGTGAGATGCCAGCTCCTTTCATTCAGTCAGTAGCTTCAAACATTTCTGGTATATGAATAACATGATGTTTTTCAATGGCAAAAATCAATGAATATTGTAATTGCACAAACAGTAATTTCTCCGCATTGCAAGGTGCAATTCTGAAATTTTTTGCTTTTTCCTGCTCCTCTTAGCATGATAAAGAAGATTCAAAGAGAGTGAGATGCCAGCTCCTTTCATTCAGTCAGTAGCTTCAATCATTTCTGGACGTTTTTCAATGGCAAAAATCATTGAATATTGTAAATGCACAAACAGTAATTTCTCCGCATTGCAAGGTGCAATTCTGAAATTTTTTGCTTTTTCCTGCTCCTCTTAGCATGATAAAGTAGATTCAAAGAGAGTGAGATGCCAGCTCCTTTCATTCAGTCAGTAGCTTCAATCATTTCTGGTATATGAATAACATGATGTTTTTCAATGGCAAAAATCAATGAATATTGTAAATGCACAAACAGTAATTTCTCCGCATTGCAAGGTGCAATTCTGAAATTTTTTGCTTTTTCCTGCTCCTCTTAGCATGATAAAGAAGATTCAAAGAGAGTGAGATGCCAGCTCCTTTCATTCAGTCAGTAGCTTCAATCATTTCTGGACGTTTTTCAATGGCAAAAATCAATGAATATTGTAAATGCACAAACAGTAATTTCTCCGCATTGCAAGGTGCAATTCTGAAATTTTTTGCTTTTTCCTGCTCCTCTTAGCATGATAAAGAAGATTCAAAGAGAGTGAGATGCCAGCTCCTTTCATTCAGTCAGTAGCTTCAAACATTTCTGGTATATGAATAACATGATGTTTTTCAATGGCAAAAATCAATGAATATTGTAAATGCACAAACAGTAATTTCTCCGCATTGCAAGGTGCAATTCTGAAATTTTTTGCTTTTTCCTGCTCCTCTTAGCATGATAAAGAAGATTCAAAGAGAGTGAGATGCCAGCTCCTTTCATTCAGTCAGTAGCTTCAAACATTTCTGGTATATGAATAACATGATGTTTTTCAATGGCAAAAATCAATGAATATTGTAAATGCACAAACAGTAATTTCTCCGCATT
The DNA here is from genome assembly GCF_046119375.1 of Phyllobates terribilis. Classification (NCBI taxonomy): domain Eukaryota; kingdom Metazoa; phylum Chordata; class Amphibia; order Anura; family Dendrobatidae; genus Phyllobates; species Phyllobates terribilis. The sequence goes on along the minus strand of NW_027366632.1, from coordinate 53,416 downwards.
GCAAGGTGCAATTCTGAAATTTTTTGCTTTTTCCTGCTCCTCTTAGCATGATAAAGAAGATTCAAAGAGAGTGAGATGCCAGCTCCTTTCATTCAGTCAGTAGCTTCAATCATTTCTGGACGTTTTTCAATGGCAAAAATCATTGAATATTGTAAATGCACAAACAGTAATTTCTCCGCATTGCAAGGTGCAATTCTGAAATTTTTTGCTTTTTCCTGCTCCTCTTAGCATGATAAAGAAGATTCAAAGAGAGTGAGATGCCAGCTCCTTTCATTCAGTCAGTAGCTTCAATCATTTCTGGACGTTTTTCAATGGCAAAAATCAATGAATATTGTAATTGCACAAACAGTAATTTCTCCGCATTGCAAGGTGCAATTCTGAAATTTTTTGCTTTTTCCTGCTCCTCTTAGCATGATAAAGAAGATTCAAAGAGAGTGAGATGCCAGCTCCTTTCATTCAGTCAGTAGCTTCAAACATTTCTGGTATATGAATAACATGATGTTTTTCAATGGCAAAAATCAATGAATATTGTAAATGCACAAACAGTAATTTCTCCGCATTGCAAGGTGCAATTCTGAAATTTTTTGCTTTTTCCTGCTCCTCTTAGCATGATAAAGAAGATTCAAAGAGAGTGAGATGCCAGCTCCTTTCATTCAGTCAGTAGCTTCAATCATTTCTGGACGTTTTTCAATGGCAAAAATCATTGAATATTGTAAATGCACAAACAGTAATTTCTCCGCATTGCAAGGTGCAATTCTGAAATTTTTTGCTTTTTCCTGCTCCTCTTAGCATGATAAAGAAGATTCAAAGAGAGTGAGATGCCAGCTCCTTTCATTCAGTCAGTAGCTTCAATCATTTCTGGTATATGAATAACATGATGTTTTTCAATGGCAAAAATCAATGAATATTGTAAATGCACAAACAGTAATTTCTCCGCATTGCAAGGTGCAATTCTGAAATTTTTTGCTTTTTCCTGCTCCTCTTAGCATGATAAAGAAGATTCAAAGAGAGTGAGATGCCAGCTCCTTTCATTCAGTCAGTAGCTTCAATCATTTCTGGACGTTTTTCAATGGCAAAAATCATTGAATATTGTAAATGCACAAACAGTAATTTCTCCGCATTGCAAGGTGCAATTCTGAAATTTTTTGCTTTTTCCTGCTCCTCTTAGCATGATAAAGAAGATTCAAAGAGAGTGAGATGCCAGCTCCTTTCATTCAGTCAGTAGCTTCAATCATTTCTGGACGTTTTTCAATGGCAAAAATCAATGAATATTGTAAATGCACAAACAGTAATTTCTCCGCATTGCAAGGTGCAATTCTGAAATTTTTTGCTTTTTCCTGCTCCTCTTAGCATGATAAAGAAGATTCAAAGAGAGTGAGATGCCAGCTCCTTTCATTCAGTCAGTAGCTTCAAACATTTCTGGTATATGAATAACATGATGTTTTTCAATGGCAAAAATCAATGAATATTGTAAATGCACAAACAGTAATTTCTCCGCATTGCAAGGTGCAATTCTGAAATTTTTTGCTTTTTCCTGCTCCTCTTAGCATGATAAAGAAGATTCAAAGAGAGTGAGATGCCAGCTCCTTTCATTCAGTCAGTAGCTTCAATCATTTCTGGACGTTTTTCAATGGCAAAAATCATTGAATATTGTAAATGCACAAACAGTAATTTCTCCGCATTGCAAGGTGCAATTCTGAAATTTTTTGCTTTTTCCTGCTCCTCTTAGCATGATAAAGAAGATTCAAAGAGAGTGAGATGCCAGCTCCTTTCATTCAGTCAGTAGCTTCAATCATTTCTGGTATATGAATAACATGATGTTTTTCAATGGCAAAAATCAATGAATATTGTAAATGCACAAACAGTAATTTCTCCGCATTGCAAGGTGCAATTCTGAAATTTTTTGCTTTTTCCTGCTCCTCTTAGCATGATAAACAAGATTCAAAGAGAGTGAGATGCCAGCTCCTTTCATTCAGTCAGTAGCTTCTATCATTTCTGGTATATGAATAACATGATGTTTTTCAATGGCAAAAATCAATGAATATTGTAAATGCACAAACAGTAATTTCTCCGCATTGCAAGGTGCAATTCTGAAATTTTTTGCTTTTTCCTGCTCCTCTTAGCATTATAAACAAGATTCAAAGAGAGTGAGATGCCAGCTCCTTTCATTCAGTCAGTAGCTTCAATCATTTCTGGACGTTTTTCAATGGCAAAAATCAATGAATATTGTAAATGCACAAACAGTAATTTCTCCGCATTGCAAGGTGCAATTCTGAAATTTTTTGCTTTTTCCTGCTCCTCTTAGCATGATAAAGAAGATTCAAAGAGAGTGAGATGCCAGCTCCTTTCATTCAGTCAGTAGCTTCAAACATTTCTGGTGTATGAATAACATGATGTTTTTCAATGGCAAAAATCAATGAATATTGTAAATGCACAAACAGTAATTTCTCCGCATTGCAAGGTGCAATTCTGAAATTTTTTGCTTTTTCCTGCTCCTCTTAGCATGATAAAGAAGATTCAAAGAGAGTGAGATGCCAGCTCCTTTCATTCAGTCAGTAGCTTCAATCATTTCTGGTATATGAATAACATGATGTTTTTCAATGGCAAAAATCAATGAATATTGTAAATGCACAAACAGTAATTTCTCCGCATTGCAAGGTGCAATTCTGAAATTTTTTGCTTTTTCCTGATCCTCTTAGCATGATAAAGAAGATTCAAAGAGAGTGAGATGCCAGCTCCTTTCATTCAGTCAGTAGCTTCAATCATTTCTGGACGTTTTTCAATGGCAAAAATCAATGAATATTGTAAATGCACAAACAGTAATTTCTCCGCATTGCAAGGTGCAATTCTGAAATTTTTTGCTTTTTCCTGCTCCTCTTAGCATGATAAACAAGATTCAAAGAGAGTGAGATGCCAGCTCCTTTCATTCAGTCAGTAGCTTCAATCATTTCTGGACGTTTTTCAATGGCAAAAATCAATGAATATTGTAAATGCACAAACAGTAATTTCTCCGCATTGCAAGGTGCAATTCTGAAATTTTTTGCTTTTTCCTGCTCCTCTTAGCATGATAAAGAAGATTCAAAGAGAGTGAGATGCCAGCTCCTTTCATTCAGTCAGTAGCTTCAAACATTTCTGGTATATGAATAACATGATGTTTTTCAATGGCAAAAATCAATGAATATTGTAATTGCACAAACAGTAATTTCTCCGCATTGCAAGGTGCAATTCTGAAATTTTTTGCTTTTTCCTGCTCCTCTTAGCATGATAAAGAAGATTCAAAGAGAGTGAGATGCCAGCTCCTTTCATTCAGTCAGTAGCTTCAATCATTTCTGGACGTTTTTCAATGGCAAAAATCATTGAATATTGTAAATGCACAAACAGTAATTTCTCCGCATTGCAAGGTGCAATTCTGAAATTTTTTGCTTTTTCCTGCTCCTCTTAGCATGATAAAGTAGATTCAAAGAGAGTGAGATGCCAGCTCCTTTCATTCAGTCAGTAGCTTCAATCATTTCTGGTATATGAATAACATGATGTTTTTCAATGGCAAAAATCAATGAATATTGTAAATGCACAAACAGTAATTTCTCCGCATTGCAAGGTGCAATTCTGAAATTTTTTGCTTTTTCCTGCTCCTCTTAGCATGATAAAGAAGATTCAAAGAGAGTGAGATGGCAGCTCCTTTCATTCAGTCAGTAGCTTCAATCATTTCTGGACGTTTTTCAATGGCAAAAATCAATGAATATTGTAAATGCACAAACAGTAATTTCTCCGCATTGCAAGGTGCAATTCTGAAATTTTTTGCTTTTTCCTGCTCCTCTTAGCATGATAAAGAAGATTCAAAGAGAGTGAGATGCCAGCTCCTTTCATTCAGTCAGTAGCTTCAAACATTTCTGGTATATGAATAACATGATGTTTTTCAATGGCAAAAATCAATGAATATTGTAAATGCACAAACAATAATTTCTCCGCATTGCAAGGTGCAATTCTGAAATTTTTTGCTTTTTCCTGCTCCTCTTAGCATGATAAAGAAGATTCAAAGAGAGTGAGATGCCAGCTCCTTTCATTCAGTCAGTAGCTTCAATCATTTCTGGACGTTTTTCAATGGCAAAAATCATTGAATATTGTAAATGCACAAACAGTAATTTCTCCGCATTGCAAGGTGCAATTCTGAAATTTTTTGCTTTTTCCTGCTCCTCTTAGCATGATAAAGAAGATTCAAAGAGAGTGAGATGCCAGCTCCTTTCATTCAGTCAGTAGCTTCAATCATTTCTGGTATATGAATAACATGATGTTTTTCAATGGCAAAAATCAATGAATATTGTAAATGCACAAACAGTAATTTCTCCGCATTGCAAGGTGCAATTCTGAAATTTTTTGCTTTTTCCTGCTCCTCTTAGCATGATAAAGAAGATTCAAAGAGAGTGAGATGCCAGCTCCTTTCATTCAGTCAGTAGCTTCAATCATTTCTGGACGTTTTTCAATGGCAAAAATCATTGAATATTGTAAATGCACAAACAGTAATTTCTCCGCATTGCAAGGTGCAATTCTGAAATTTTTTGCTTTTTCCTGCTCCTCTTAGCATGATAAACAAGATTCAAAGAGAGTGAGATGCCAGCTCCTTTCATTCAGTCAGTAGCTTCAATCATTTCTGGACGTTTTTCAATGGCAAAAATCAATGAATATTGTAAATGCACAAACAGTAATTTCTCCGCATTGCAAGGTGCAATTCTGAAATTTTTTGCTTTTTCCTGCTCCTCTTAGCATGATAAAGAAGATTCAAAGAGAGTGAGATGCCAGCTCCTTTCATTCAGTCAGTAGCTTCAAACATTTCTGGTATATGAATAACATGATGTTTTTCAATGGCAAAAATCAATGAATATTGTAATTGCACAAACAGTAATTTCTCCGCATTGCAAGGTGCAATTCTGAAATTTTTTGCTTTTTCCTGCTCCTCTTAGCATGATAAAGAAGATTCAAAGAGAGTGAGATGCCAGCTCCTTTCATTCAGTCAGTAGCTTCAATCATTTCTGGACGTTTTTCAATGGCAAAAATCATTGAATATTGTAAATGCACAAACAGTAATTTCTCCGCATTGCAAGGTGCAATTCTGAAATTTTTTGCTTTTTCCTGCTCCTCTTAGCATGATAAAGTAGATTCAAAGAGAGTGAGATGCCAGCTCCTTTCATTCAGTCAGTAGCTTCAATCATTTCTGGACGTTTTTCAATGGCAAAAATCATTGAATATTGTAAATGCACAAACAGTAATTTCTCCGCATTGCAAGGTGCAATTCTGAAATTTTTTGCTTTTTCCTGCTCCTCTTAGCATGATAAAGAAGATTCAAAGAGAGTGAGATGCCAGCTCCTTTCATTCAGTCAGTAGCTTCAATCATTTCTGGACGTTTTTCAATGGCAAAAATCAATGAATATTGTAAATGCACAAACAGTAATTTCTCCGCATTGCAAGGTGCAATTCTGAAATTTTTTGCTTTTTCCTGCTCCTCTTAGCATGATAAAGAAGATTCAAAGAGAGTGAGATGCCAGCTCCTTTCATTCAGTCAGTAGCTTCAAACATTTCTGGTATATGAATAACATGATGTTTTTCAATGGCAAAAATCAATGAATATTGTAAATGCACAAACAGTAATTTCTCCGCATTGCAAGGTGCAATTCTGAAATTTTTTGCTTTTTCCTGCTCCTCTTAGCATGATAAAGAAGATTCAAAGAGAGTGAGATGCCAGCTCCTTTCATTCAGTCAGTAGCTTCAATCATTTCTGGACGTTTTTCAATGGCAAAAATCATTGAATATTGTAAATGCACAAACAGTAATTTCTCCGCATTGCAAGGTGCAATTCTGAAATTTTTTGCTTTTTCCTGCTCCTCTTAGCATGATAAAGAAGATTCAAAGAGAGTGAGATGCCAGCTCCTTTCATTCAGTCAGTAGCTTCAATCATTTCTGGTATATGAATAACATGATGTTTTTCAATGGCAAAAATCAATGAATATTGTAAATGCACAAACAGTAATTTCTCCGCATTGCAAGGTGCAATTCTGAAATTTTTTGCTTTTTCCTGCTCCTCTTAGCATGATAAACAAGATTCAAAGAGAGTGAGATGCCAGCTCCTTTCATTCAGTCAGTAGCTTCTATCATTTCTGGACGTTTTTCAATGGCAAAAATCAATGAATATTGTAAATGCACAAACAGTAATTTCTCCGCATTGCAAGGTGCAATTCTGAAATTTTTTGCTTTTTCCTGCTCCTCTTAGCATGATAAAGAAGATTCAAAGAGAGTGAGATGCCAGCTCCTTTCATTCAGTCAGTAGCTTCAAACATTTCTGGTATATGAATAACATGATGTTTTTCAATGGCAAAAATCAATGAATATTGTAAATGCACAAACAGTAATTTCTCCGCATTGCAAGGTGCAATTCTGAAATTTTTTGCTTTTTCCTGCTCCTCTTAGCATTATAAACAAGATTCAAAGAGAGTGAGATGCCAGCTCCTTTCATTCAGTCAGTAGCTTCAATCATTTCTGGACGTTTTTCAATGGCAAAAATCAATGAATATTGTAAATGCACAAACAGTAATTTCTCCGCATTGCAAGGTGCAATTCTGAAATTTTTTGCTTTTTCCTGCTCCTCTTAGCATGATAAAGAAGATTCAAAGAGAGTGAGATGCCAGCTCCTTTCATTCAGTCAGTAGCTTCAAACATTTCTGGTGTATGAATAACATGATGTTTTTCAATGGCAAAAATCAATGAATATTGTAAATGCACAAACAGTAATTTCTCCGCATTGCAAGGTGCAATTCTGAAATTTTTTGCTTTTTCCTGCTCCTCTTAGCATGATAAAGAAGATTCAAAGAGAGTGAGATGCCAGCTCCTTTCATTCAGTCAGTAGCTTCAATCATTTCTGGTATATGAATAACATGATGTTTTTCAATGGCAAAAATCAATGAATATTGTAAATGCACAAACAGTAATTTCTCCGCATTGCAAGGTGCAATTCTGAAATTTTTTGCTTTTTCCTGATCCTCTTAGCATGATAAAGAAGATTCAAAGAGAGTGAGATGCCAGCTCCTTTCATTCAGTCAGTAGCTTCAATCATTTCTGGACGTTTTTCAATGGCAAAAATCAATGAATATTGTAAATGCACAAACAGTAATTTCTCCGCATTGCAAGGTGCAATTCTGAAATTTTTTGCTTTTTCCTGCTCCTCTTAGCATGATAAACAAGATTCAAAGAGAGTGAGATGCCAGCTCCTTTCATTCAGTCAGTAGCTTCAATCATTTCTGGACGTTTTTCAATGGCAAAAATCAATGAATATTGTAAATGCACAAACAGTAATTTCTCCGCATTGCAAGGTGCAATTCTGAAATTTTTTGCTTTTTCCTGCTCCTCTTAGCATGATAAAGAAGATTCAAAGAGAGTGAGATGCCAGCTCCTTTCATTCAGTCAGTAGCTTCAAACATTTCTGGTATATGAATAACATGATGTTTTTCAATGGCAAAAATCAATGAATATTGTAATTGCACAAACAGTAATTTCTCCGCATTGCAAGGTGCAATTCTGAAATTTTTTGCTTTTTCCTGCTCCTCTTAGCATGATAAAGAAGATTCAAAGAGAGTGAGATGCCAGCTCCTTTCATTCAGTCAGTAGCTTCAATCATTTCTGGACGTTTTTCAATGGCAAAAATCATTGAATATTGTAAATGCACAAACAGTAATTTCTCCGCATTGCAAGGTGCAATTCTGAAATTTTTTGCTTTTTCCTGCTCCTCTTAGCATGATAAAGTAGATTCAAAGAGAGTGAGATGCCAGCTCCTTTCATTCAGTCAGTAGCTTCAATCATTTCTGGTATATGAATAACATGATGTTTTTCAATGGCAAAAATCAATGAATATTGTAAATGCACAAACAGTAATTTCTCCGCATTGCAAGGTGCAATTCTGAAATTTTTTGCTTTTTCCTGCTCCTCTTAGCATGATAAAGAAGATTCAAAGAGAGTGAGATGCCAGCTCCTTTCATTCAGTCAGTAGCTTCAATCATTTCTGGACGTTTTTCAATGGCAAAAATCAATGAATATTGTAAATGCACAAACAGTAATTTCTCCGCATTGCAAGGTGCAATTCTGAAATTTTTTGCTTTTTCCTGCTCCTCTTAGCATGATAAAGAAGATTCAAAGAGAGTGAGATGCCAGCTCCTTTCATTCAGTCAGTAGCTTCAAACATTTCTGGTATATGAATAACATGATGTTTTTCAATGGCAAAAATCAATGAATATTGTAAATGCACAAACAATAATTTCTCCGCATTGCAAGGTGCAATTCTGAAATTTTTTGCTTTTTCCTGCTCCTCTTAGCATGATAAAGAAGATTCAAAGAGAGTGAGATGCCAGCTCCTTTCATTCAGTCAGTAGCTTCAATCATTTCTGGACGTTTTTCAATGGCAAAAATCATTGAATATTGTAAATGCACAAACAGTAATTTCTCCGCATTGCAAGGTGCAATTCTGAAATTTTTTGCTTTTTCCTGCTCCTCTTAGCATGATAAAGAAGATTCAAAGAGAGTGAGATGCCAGCTCCTTTCATTCAGTCAGTAGCTTCAATCATTTCTGGTATATGAATAACATGATGTTTTTCAATGGCAAAAATCAATGAATATTGTAAATGCACAAACAGTAATTTCTCCGCATTGCAAGGTGCAATTCTGAAATTTTTTGCTTTTTCCTGCTCCTCTTAGCATGATAAACAAGATTCAAAGAGAGTGAGATGCCAGCTCCTTTCATTCAGTCAGTAGCTTCTATCATTTCTGGACGTTTTTCAATGGCAAAAATCAATGAATATTGTAAATGCACAAACAGTAATTTCTCCGCATTGCAAGGTGCAATTCTGAAATTTTTTGCTTTTTCCTGCTCCTCTTAGCATGATAAAGAAGATTCAAAGAGAGTGAGATGCCAGCTCCTTTCATTCAGTCAGTAGCTTCAAACATTTCTGGTATATGAATAACATGATGTTTTTCAATGGCAAAAATCAATGAATATTGTAAATGCACAAACAGTAATTTCTCCGCATTGCAAGGTGCAATTCTGAAATTTTTTGCTTTTTCCTGCTCCTCTTAGCATGATAAAGAAGATTCAAAGAGAGTGAGATGCCAGCTCCTTTCATTCAGTCAGTAGCTTCAATCATTTCTGGACGTTTTTCAATGGCAAAAATCAATGAATATTGTAAATGCACAAACAGTAATTTCTCCGCATTGCAAGGTGCAATTCTGAAATTTTTTGCTTTTTCCTGCTCCTCTTAGCATGATAAACAAGATTCAAAGAGAGTGAGATGCCAGCTCCTTTCATTCTGTCAGTAGCTTCAATCATTTCTGGATGTTTTTCAATGGCAAAAATCAATGAATATTGTAAATGCACAAACAGTAATTTCTCCGCATTGCAAGGTGCAATTCTGAAATTTTTTGCTTTTTCCTGCTCCTCTTAGCATGATAAAGTAGATTCAAAGAGAGTGAGATGCCAGCTCCTTTCATTCAGTCAGTAGCTTCAATCATTTCTGGTATATGAATAACATGATGTTTTTCAATGGCAAAAATCAATGAATATTGTAAATGCACAAACAGTAATTTCTCCGCATTGCAAGGTGCAATTCTGAAATTTTTTGCTTTTTCCTGCTCCTCTTAGCATGATAAAGAAGATTCAAAGAGAGTGAGATGCCAGCTCCTTTCATTCAGTCAGTAGCTTCAATCATTTCTGGACGTTTTTCAATGGCAAAAATCAATGAATATTGTAAATGCACAAACAGTAATTTCTCCGCATTGCAAGGTGCAATTCTGAAATTTTTTGCTTTTTCCTGCTCCTCTTAGCATGATAAAGAAGATTCAAAGAGAGTGAGATGCCAGCTCCTTTCATTCAGTCAGTAGCTTCAAACATTTCTGGTATATGAATAACATGATGTTTTTCAATGGCAAAAATCAATGAATATTGTAAATGCACAAACAATAATTTCTCCGCATTGCAAGGTGCAATTCTGAAATTTTTTGCTTTTTCCTGCTCCTCTTAGCATGATAAAGAAGATTCAAAGAGAGTGAGATGCCAGCTCCTTTCATTCAGTCAGTAGCTTCAATCATTTCTGGACGTTTTTCAATGGCAAAAATCATTGAATATTGTAAATGCACAAACAGTAATTTCTCCGCATTGCAAGGTGCAATTCTGAAATTTTTTGCTTTTTCCTGCTCCTCTTAGCATGATAAAGAAGATTCAAAGAGAGTGAGATGCCAGCTCCTTTCATTCAGTCAGTAGCTTCAATCATTTCTGGTATATGAATAACATGATGTTTTTCAATGGCAAAAATCAATGAATATTGTAAATGCACAAACAGTAATTTCTCCGCATTGCAAGGTGCAATTCTGAAATTTTTTGCTTTTTCCTGCTCCTCTTAGCATGATAAACAAGATTCAAAGAGAGTGAGATGCCAGCTCCTTTCATTCAGTCAGTAGCTTCTATCATTTCTGGACGTTTTTCAATGGCAAAAATCAATGAATATTGTAAATGCACAAACAGTAATTTCTCCGCATTGCAAGGTGCAATTCTGAAATTTTTTGCTTTTTCCTGCTCCTCTTAGCATGATAAAGAAGATTCAAAGAGAGTGAGATGCCAGCTCCTTTCATTCAGTCAGTAGCTTCAAACATTTCTGGTATATGAATAACATGATGTTTTTCAATGGCAAAAATCAATGAATATTGTAAATGCACAAACAGTAATTTCTCCGCATTGCAAGGTGCAATTCTGAAATTTTTTGCTTTTTCCTGCTCCTCTTAGCATGATAAAGAAGATTCAAAGAGAGTGAGATGCCAGCTCCTTTCATTCAGTCAGTAGCTTCAATCATTTCTGGACGTTTTTCAATGGCAAAAATCAATGAATATTGTAAATGCACAAACAGTAATTTCTCCGCATTGCAAGGTGCAATTCTGAAATTTTTTGCTTTTTCCTGCTCCTCTTAGCATGATAAACAAGATTCAAAGAGAGTGAGATGCCAGCTCCTTTCATTCAGTCAGTAGCTTCAATCATTTCTGGATGTTTTTCAATGGCAAAAATCAATGAATATTGTAAATGCACAAACAGTAATTTCTCCGCATTGCAAGGTGCAATTCTGAAATTTTTTGCTTTTTCCTGCTCCTCTTAGCATGATAAAGAAGATTCAAAGAGAGTGAGATGCCAGCTCCTTTCATTCAGTCAGTAGCTTCAAACATTTCTGGTATATGAATAACATGATGTTTTTCAATGGCAAAAATCAATGAATATTGTAAATGCACAAACAGTAATTTCTCCGCATTGCAAGGTGCAATTCTGAAATTTTTTGCTTTTTCCTGCTCCTCTTAGCATGATAAAGAAGATTCAAAGAGAGTGAGATGCCAGCTCCTTTCATTCAGTCAGTAGCTTCAATCATTTCTGGACATTTTTCAATGGCAAAAATCAATGAATATTGTAAATGCACAAAGAGTAATTTCTCCGCATTGCAAGGTGCAATTCTGAAATTTTTTGCTTTTTCCTGCTCCTCTTAGCATGATAAAGAAGATTCAAAGAGAGTGAGATGCCAGCTCCTTTCATTCAGTCAGTAGTTTCAATCATTTCTGGACGTTTTTCAATGGCAAAAATCAATGAATATTGTAAATGCACAAACAGTAATTTCTCCACATTGCAAGGTGCAATTCTGAAATTTTTTGCTTTTTCCTGCTCCTCTTAGCATGATAAACAAGATTCAAAGAGAGTGAGATGCCAGCTCCTTTCATTCAGTCAGTAGCTTCAATCATTTCTGGACGTTTTTCAATGGCAAAAATCATTGAATATTGTAAATGCACAAACAGTAATTTCTCCGCATTGCAAGGTGCAATTCTGAAATTTTTTGCTTTTTCCTGCTCCTCTTAGCATGATAAAGAAGATTCAAAGAGAGGGAGATGCCAGCTCCTTTCATTCAGTCAGTAGCTTCAAACATTTCTGGTATATGAATAACATGATGTTTTTCAATGGCAAAAATCAATGAATATTGTAAATGCACAAACAGTAATTTCTCCGCATTGCAAGGTGCAATTCTGAAATTTTTTGCTTTTTCCTGCTCCTCTTAGCATGATAAAGAAGATTCAAAGAGAGTGAGATGCCAGCTCCTTTCATTCAGTCAGTAGCTTCAATCATTTCTGGACGTTTTTCAATGGCAAAAATCATTGAATATTGTAAATGCACAAACAGTAATTTCTCCGCATTGCAAGGTGCAATTCTGAAATTTTTTGCTTTTTCCTGCTCCTCTTAGCATGATAAAGAAGATTCAAAGAGAGTGAGATGCCAGCTCCTTTCATTCAGTCAGTAGCTTCAATCATTTCTGGTATATGAATAACATGATGTTTTTCAATGGCAAAAATCAATGAATATTGTAAATGCACAAACAGTAATTTCTCCGCATTGCAAGGTGCAATTCTGAAATTTTTTGCTTTTTCCTGCTCCTCTTAGCATGATAAAGAAGATTCAAAGAGAGTGAGATGCCAGCTCCTTTCATTCAGTCAGTAGCTTCAATCATTTCTGGACGTTTTTCAATGGCAAAAATCATTGAATATTGTAAATGCACAAACAGTAATTTCTCCGCATTGCAAGGTGCAATTCTGAAATTTTTTGCTTTTTCCTGCTCCTCTTAGCATGATAAAGAAGATTCAAAGAGAGTGAGATGCCAGCTCCTTTCATTCAGTCAGTAGCTTCAATCATTTCTGGACGTTTTTCAATGGCAAAAATCAATGAATATTGTAAATGCACAAACAGTAATTTCTCCGCATTGCAAGGTGCAATTCTGAAATTTTTTGCTTTTTCCTGCTCCTCTTAGCATGATAAAGAAGATTCAAAGAGAGTGAGATGCCAGCTCCTTTCATTCAGTCAGTAGCTTCAATCATTTCTGGTATATGAATAACATGATGTTTTTCAATGGCAAAAATCAATGAATATTGTAAATGCACAAACAGTAATTTCTCCGCATTGCAAGGTGCAATTCTGAATTTTTTTGCTTTTTCCTGCTCCTCTTAGCATGATAAACAAGATTCAAAGAGAGTGAGATGCCAGCTCCTTTCATTCAGTCAGTAGCTTCTATCATTTCTGGACGTTTTTCAATGGCAAAAATCAATGAATATTGTAAATGCACAAACAGTAATTTCTCCGCATTGCAAGGTGCAATTCTGAAATTTTTTGCTTTTTCCTGCTCCTCTTAGCATGATAAAGAAGATTCAAAGAGAGTGAGATGCCAGCTCCTTTCATTCAGTCAGTAGCTTCAAACATTTCTGGTATATGAATAACATGATGTTTTTCAATGGCAAAAATCAATGAATATTGTAAATGCACAAACAGTAATTTCTCCGCATTGCAAGGTGCAATTCTGAAATTTTTTGCTTTTTCCTGCTCCTCTTAGCATTATAAACAAGATTCAAAGAGAGTGAGATGCCAGCTCCTTTCATTCAGTCAGTAGCTTCAATCATTTCTGGACGTTTTTCAATGGCAAAAATCAATGAATATTGTAAATGCACAAACAGTAATTTCTCCGCATTGCAAGGTGCAATTCTGAAATTTTTTGCTTTTTCCTGCTCCTCTTAGCATGATAAAGAAGATTCAAAGAGAGTGAGATGCCAGCTCCTTTCATTCAGTCAGTAGCTTCAAACATTTCTGGTGTATGAATAACATGATGTTTTTCAATGGCAAAAATCAATGAATATTGTAAATGCACAAACAGTAATTTCTCCGCATTGCAAGGTGCAATTCTGAAATTTTTTGCTTTTTCCTGCTCCTCTTAGCATGATAAAGAAGATTCAAAGAGAGTGAGATGAGAGCTCCTTTCATTCAGTCAGTAGCTTCAATCATTTCTGGTATATGAATAACATGATGTTTTTCAATGGCAAAAATCAATGAATATTGTAAATGCACAAACAGTAATTTCTCCGCATTGCAAGGTGCAATTCTGAAATTTTTTGCTTTTTCCTGATCCTCTTAGCATGATAAAGAAGATTCAAAGAGAGTGAGATGCCAGCTCCTTTCATTCAGTCAGTAGCTTCAATCATTTCTGGACGTTTTTCAATGGCAAAAATCAATGAATATTGTAAATGCACAAACAGTAATTTCTCCGCATTGCAAGGTGCAATTCTGAAATTTTTTGCTTTTTCCTGCTCCTCTTAGCATGATAAACAAGATTCAAAGAGAGTGAGATGCCAGCTCCTTTCATTCAGTCAGTAGCTTCAATCATTTCTGGACGTTTTTCAATGGCAAAAATCAATGAATATTGTAAATGCACAAACAGTAATTTCTCCGCATTGCAAGGTGCAATTCTGAAATTTTTTGCTTTTTCCTGCTCCTCTTAGCATGATAAAGAAGATTCAAAGAGAGTGAGATGCCAGCTCCTTTCATTCAGTCAGTAGCTTCAAACATTTCTGGTATATGAATAACATGATGTTTTTCAATGGCAAAAATCAATGAATATTGTAATTGCACAAACAGTAATTTCTCCGCATTGCAAGGTGCAATTCTGAAATTTTTTGCTTTTTCCTGCTCCTCTTAGCATGATAAAGAAGATTCAAAGAGAGTGAGATGCCAGCTCCTTTCATTCAGTCAGTAGCTTCAATCATTTCTGGACGTTTTTCAATGGCAAAAATCATTGAATATTGTAAATGCACAAACAGTAATTTCTCCGCATTGCAAGGTGCAATTCTGAAATTTTTTGCTTTTTCCTGCTCCTCTTAGCATGATAAAGTAGATTCAAAGAGAGTGAGATGCCAGCTCCTTTCATTCAGTCAGTAGCTTCAATCATTTCTGGTATATGAATAACATGATGTTTTTCAATGGCAAAAATCAATGAATATTGTAAATGCACAAACAGTAATTTCTCCGCATTGCAAGGTGCAATTCTGAAATTTTTTGCTTTTTCCTGCTCCTCTTAGCATGATAAAGAAGATTCAAAGAGAGTGAGATGCCAGCTCCTTTCATTCAGTCAGTAGCTTCAATCATTTCTGGACGTTTTTCAATGGCAAAAATCAATGAATATTGTAAATGCACAAACAGTAATTTCTCCGCATTGCAAGGTGCAATTCTGAAATTTTTTGCTTTTTCCTGCTCCTCTTAGCATGATAAAGAAGATTCAAAGAGAGTGAGATGCCAGCTCCTTTCATTCAGTCAGTAGCTTCAAACATTTCTGGTATATGAATAACATGATGTTTTTCAATGGCAAAAATCAATGAATATTGTAAATGCACAAACAGTAATTTCTCCGCATTGCAAGGTGCAATTCTGAAATTTTTTGCTTTTTCCTGCTCCTCTTAGCATGATAAAGAAGATTCAAAGAGAGTGAGATGCCAGCTCCTTTCATTCGGTCAGTAGCTTCAATCATTTCTGGACGTTTTTCAATGGCAAAAATCAATGAATATTGTAAATGCACAAACAGTAATTTCTCCGCATTGCAAGGTGCAATTCTGAAATTTTTTGCTTTTTCCTGCTCCTCTTAGCATGATAAAGAAGATTCAAAGAGAGTGAGATGCCAGCTCCTTTCATTCAGTCAGTAGCTTCAAACATTTCTGGTATATGAATAACATGATGTTTTTCAATGGCAAAAATCAATGAATATTGTAAATGCACAAACAGTAATTTCTCCGCATTGCAAGGTGCAATTCTGAAATTTTTTGCTTTTTCCTGCTCCTCTTAGCATGATAAAGAAGATTCAAAGAGAGTGAGATGCCAGCTCCTTTCATTCAGTCAGTAGCTTCAATCATTTCTGGACGTTTTTCAATGGCAAAAATCATTGAATATTGTAAATGCACAAACAGTAATTTCTCCGCATTGCAAGGTGCAATTCTGAAATTTTTTGCTTTTTCCTGCTCCTCTTAGCATGATAAAGAAGATTCAAAGAGAGTGAGATGCCAGCTCCTTTCATTCAGTCAGTAGCTTCAATCATTTCTGGTATATGAATAACATGATGTTTTTCAATGGCAAAAATCAATGAATATTGTAAATGCACAAACAGTAATTTCTCCGCATTGCAAGGTGCAATTCTGAAATTTTTTGCTTTTTCCTGCTCCTCTTAGCATGATAAACAAGATTCAAAGAGAGTGAGATGCCAGCTCCTTTCATTCAGTCAGTAGCTTCTATCATTTCTGGACGTTTTTCAATGGCAAAAATCAATGAATATTGTAAATGCACAAACAGTAATTTCTCCGCATTGCAAGGTGCAATTCTGAAATTTTTTGCTTTTTCCTGCTCCTCTTAGCATGATAAAGAAGATTCAAAGAGAGTGAGATGCCAGCTCCTTTCATTCAGTCAGTAGCTTCAAACATTTCTGGTATATGAATAACATGATGTTTTTCAATGGCAAAAATCAATGAATATTGTAAATGCACAAACAGTAATTTCTCCGCATTGCAAGGTGCAATTCTGAAATTTTTTGCTTTTTCCTGCTCCTCTTAGCATTATAAACAAGATTCAAAGAGAGTGAGATGCCAGCTCCTTTCATTCAGTCAGTAGCTTCAATCATTTCTGGACGTTTTTCAATGGCAAAAATCAATGAATATTGTAAATGCACAAACAGTAATTTCTCCGCATTGCAAGGTGCAATTCTGAAATTTTTTGCTTTTTCCTGCTCCTCTTAGCATGATAAAGAAGATTCAAAGAGAGTGAGATGCCAGCTCCTTTCATTCAGTCAGTAGCTTCAAACATTTCTGGTGTATGAATAACATGATGTTTTTCAATGGCAAAAATCAATGAATATTGTAAATGCACAAACAGTAATTTCTCCGCATTGCAAGGTGCAATTCTGAAATTTTTTGCTTTTTCCTGCTCCTCTTAGCATGATAAAGAAGATTCAAAGAGAGTGAGATGCCAGCTCCTTTCATTCAGTCAGTAGCTTCAATCATTTCTGGTATATGAATAACATGATGTTTTTCAATGGCAAAAATCAATGAATATTGTAAATGCACAAACAGTAATTTCTCCGCATTGCAAGGTGCAATTCTGAAATTTTTTGCTTTTTCCTGATCCTCTTAGCATGATAAAGAAGATTCAAAGAGAGTGAGATGCCAGCTCCTTTCATTCAGTCAGTAGCTTCAATCATTTCTGGACGTTTTTCAATGGCAAAAATCAATGAATATTGTAAATGCACAAACAGTAATTTCTCCGTATTGCAAGGTGCAATTCTGAAATTTTTTGCTTTTTCCTGCTCCTCTTAGCATGATAAACAAGATTCAAAGAGAGTGAGATGCCAGCTCCTTTCATTCAGTCAGTAGCTTCAATCATTTCTGGACGTTTTTCAATGGCAAAAATCAATGAATATTGTAAATGCACAAACAGTAATTTCTCCGCATTGCAAGGTGCAATTCTGAAATTTTTTGCTTTTTCCTGCTCCTCTTAGCATGATAAAGAAGATTCAAAGAGAGTGAGATGCCAGCTCCTTTCATTCAGTCAGTAGCTTCAAACATTTCTGGTATATGAATAACATGATGTTTTTCAATGGCAAAAATCAATGAATATTGTAATTGCACAAACAGTAATTTCTCCGCATTGCAAGGTGCAATTCTGAAATTTTTTGCTTTTTCCTGCTCCTCTTAGCATGATAAAGAAGATTCAAAGAGAGTGAGATGCCAGCTCCTTTCATTCAGTCAGTAGCTTCAATCATTTCTGGACGTTTTTCAATGGCAAAAATCATTGAATATTGTAAATGCACAAACAGTAATTTCTCCGCATTGCAAGGTGCAATTCTGAAATTTTTTGCTTTTTCCTGCTCCTCTTAGCATGATAAAGTAGATTCAAAGAGAGTGAGATGCCAGCTCCTTTCATTCAGTCAGTAGCTTCAATCATTTCTGGTATATGAATAACATGATGTTTTTCAATGGCAAAAATCAATGAATATTGTAAATGCACAAACAGTAATTTCTCCGCATTGCAAGGTGCAATTCTGAAATTTTTTGCTTTTTCCTGCTCCTCTTAGCATGATAAAGAAGATTCAAAGAGAGTGAGATGCCAGCTCCTTTCATTCAGTCAGTAGCTTCAATCATTTCTGGACGTTTTTCAATGGCAAAAATCAATGAATATTGTAAATGCACAAACAGTAATTTCTCCGCATTGCAAGGTGCAATTCTGAAATTTTTTGCTTTTTCCTGCTCCTCTTAGCATGATAAAGAAGATTCAAAGAGAGTGAGATGCCAGCTCCTTTCATTCAGTCAGTAGCTTCAAACATTTCTGGTATATGAATAACATGATGTTTTTCAATGGCAAAAATCAATGAATATTGTAAATGCACAAACAGTAATTTCTCCGCATTGCAAGGTGCAATTCTGAAATTTTTTGCTTTTTCCTGCTCCTCTTAGCATGATAAAGAAGATTCAAAGAGAGTGAGATGCCAGCTCCTTTCATTCAGTCAGTAGCTTCAATCATTTCTGGACGTTTTTCAATGGCAAAAATCAATGAATATTGTAAATGCACAAACAGTAATTTCTCCGCATTGCAAGGTGCAATTCTGAAATTTTTTGCTTTTTCCTGCTCCTCTTAGCATGATAAAGAAGATTCAAAGAGAGTGAGATGCCAGCTCCTTTCATTCAGTCAGTAGCTTCAAACATTTCTGGTATATGAATAACATGATGTTTTTCAATGGCAAAAATCAATGAATATTGTAAATGCACAAACAGTAATTTCTCCGCATTGCAAGGTGCAATTCTGAAATTTTTTGCTTTTTCCTGCTCCTCTTAGCATGATAAAGAAGATTCAAAGAGAGTGAGATGCCAGCTCCTTTCATTCAGTCAGTAGCTTCAATCATTTCTGGACGTTTTTCAATGGCAAAAATCATTGAATATTGTAAATGCACAAACAGTAATTTCTCCGCATTGCAAGGTGCAATTCTGAAATTTTTTGCTTTTTCCTGCTCCTCTTAGCATGATAAAGAAGATTCAAAGAGAGTGAGATGCCAGCTCCTTTCATTCAGTCAGTAGCTTCAATCATTTCTGGTATATGAATAACATGATGTTTTTCAATGGCAAAAATCAATGAATATTGTAAATGCACAAACAGTAATTTCTCCGCATTGCAAGGTGCAATTCTGAAATTTTTTGCTTTTTCCTGCTCCTCTTAGCATGATAAACAAGATTCAAAGAGAGTGAGATGCCAGCTCCTTTCATTCAGTCAGTAGCTTCTATCATTTCTGGACGTTTTTCAATGGCAAAAATCAATGAATATTGTAAATGCACAAACAGTAATTTCTCCGCATTGCAAGGTGCAATTCTGAAATTTTTTGCTTTTTCCTGCTCCTCTTAGCATGATAAAGAAGATTCAAAGAGAGTGAGATGCCAGCTCCTTTCATTCAGTCAGTAGCTTCAAACATTTCTGGTATATGAATAACATGATGTTTTTCAATGGCAAAAATCAATGAATATTGTAAATGCACAAACAGTAATTTCTCCGCATTGCAAGGTGCAATTCTGAAATTTTTTGCTTTTTCCTGCTCCTCTTAGCATTATAAACAAGATTCAAAGAGAGTGAGATGCCAGCTCCTTTCATTCAGTCAGTAGCTTCAATCATTTCTGGACGTTTTTCAATGGCAAAAATCAATGAATATTGTAAATGCACAAACAGTAATTTCTCCGCATTGCAAGGTGCAATTCTGAAATTTTTTGCTTTTTCCTGCTCCTCTTAGCATGATAAAGAAGATTCAAAGAGAGTGAGATGCCAGCTCCTTTCATTCAGTCAGTAGCTTCAAACATTTCTGGTGTATGAATAACATGATGTTTTTCAATGGCAAAAATCAATGAATATTGTAAATGCACAAACAGTAATTTCTCCGCATTGCAAGGTGCAATTCTGAAATTTTTTGCTTTTTCCTGCTCCTCTTAGCATGATAAAGAAGATTCAAAGAGAGTGAGATGCCAGCTCCTTTCATTCAGTCAGTAGCTTCAATCATTTCTGGTATATGAATAACATGATGTTTTTCAATGGCAAAAATCAATGAATATTGTAAATGCACAAACAGTAATTTCTCCGCATTGCAAGGTGCAATTCTGAAATTTTTTGCTTTTTCCTGATCCTCTTAGCATGATAAAGAAGATTCAAAGAGAGTGAGATGCCAGCTCCTTTCATTCAGTCAGTAGCTTCAATCATTTCTGGACGTTTTTCAATGGCAAAAATCAATGAATATTGTAAATGCACAAACAGTAATTTCTCCGTATTGCAAGGTGCAATTCTGAAATTTTTTGCTTTTTCCTGCTCCTCTTAGCATGATAAACAAGATTCAAAGAGAGTGAGATGCCAGCTCCTTTCATTCAGTCAGTAGCTTCAATCATTTCTGGACGTTTTTCAATGGCAAAAATCAATGAATATTGTAAATGCACAAACAGTAATTTCTCCGCATTGCAAGGTGCAATTCTGAAATTTTTTGCTTTTTCCTGCTCCTCTTAGCATGATAAAGAAGATTCAAAGAGAGTGAGATGCCAGCTCCTTTCATTCAGTCAGTAGCTTCAAACATTTCTGGTATATGAATAACATGATGTTTTTCAATGGCAAAAATCAATGAATATTGTAATTGCACAAACAGTAATTTCTCCGCATTGCAAGGTGCAATTCTGAAATTTTTTGCTTTTTCCTGCTCCTCTTAGCATGATAAAGAAGATTCAAAGAGAGTGAGATGCCAGCTCCTTTCATTCAGTCAGTAGCTTCAATCATTTCTGGACGTTTTTCAATGGCAAAAATCATTGAATATTGTAAATGCACAAACAGTAATTTCTCCGCATTGCAAGGTGCAATTCTGAAATTTTTTGCTTTTTCCTGCTCCTCTTAGCATGATAAAGTAGATTCAAAGAGAGTGAGATGCCAGCTCCTTTCATTCAGTCAGTAGCTTCAATCATTTCTGGTATATGAATAACATGATGTTTTTCAATGGCAAAAATCAATGAATATTGTAAATGCACAAACAGTAATTTCTCCGCATTGCAAGGTGCAATTCTGAAATTTTTGCTTTTTCCTGCTCCTCTTAGCATGATAAAGAAGATTCAAAGAGAGTGAGATGCCAGCTCCTTTCATTCAGTCAGTAGCTTCAATCATTTCTGGACGTTTTTCAATGGCAAAAATCAATGAATATTGTAAATGCACAAACAGTAATTTCTCCGCATTGCAAGGTGCAATTCTGAAATTTTTTGCTTTTTCCTGCTCCTCTTAGCATGATAAAGAAGATTCAAAGAGAGTGAGATGCCAGCTCCTTTCATTCAGTCAGTAGCTTCAAACATTTCTGGTATATGAATAACATGATGTTTTTCAATGGCAAAAATCAATGAATATTGTAAATGCACAAACAGTAATTTCTCCGCATTGCAAGGTGCAATTCTGAAATTTTTTGCTTTTTCCTGCTCCTCTTAGCATGATAAAGAAGATTCAAAGAGAGTGAGATGCCAGCTCCTTTCATTCAGTCAGTAGCTTCAATCATTTCTGGACGTTTTTCAATGGCAAAAATCAATGAATATTGTAAATGCACAAACAGTAATTTCTCCGCATTGCAAGGTGCAATTCTGAAATTTTTTGCTTTTTCCTGCTCCTCTTAGCATGATAAACAAGATTCAAAGAGAGTGAGATGCCAGCTCCTTTCATTCAGTCAGTAGCTTCAATCATTTCTGGACGTTTTTCAATGGCAAAAATCAATGAATATTGTAAATGCACAAACAGTAATTTCTCCGCATTGCAAGGTGCAATTCTGAAATTTTTTGCTTTTTCCTGCTCCTCTTAGCATGATAAAGAAGATTCAAAGAGAGTGAGATGCCAGCTCCTTTCATTCAGTCAGTAGCTTCAAACATTTCTGGTGTATGAATAACATGATGTTTTTCAATGGCAAAAATCAATGAATATTGTAAATGCACAAACAGTAATTTCTCCGCATTGCAAGGTGCAATTCTGAAATTTTTTGCTTTTTCCTGCTCCTCTTAGCATGATAAAGAAGATTCAAAGAGAGTGAGATGCCAGCTCCTTTCATTCAGTCAGTAGCTTCAATCATTTCTGGAAGTTTTTCAATGGCAAAAATCATTGAATATTGTAAATGCACAAACAGTAATTTCTCCGCATTGCAAGGTGCAATTCTGAAATTTTTTGCTTTTTCCTGCTCCTCTTAGCATGATAAAGAAGATTCAAAGAGAGTGAGATGCCAGCTCCTTTCATTCAGTCAGTAGCTTCAATCATTTCTGGACGTTTTTCAATGGCAAAAATCAATGAATATTGTAATTGCACAAACAGTAATTTCTCCGCATTGCAAGGTGCAATTCTGAAATTTTTTGCTTTTTCCTGCTCCTCTTAGCATGATAAAGAAGATTCAAAGAGAGTGAGATGCCAGCTCCTTTCATTCAGTCAGTAGCTTCAAACATTTCTGGTATATGAATAACATGATGTTTTTCAATGGCAAAAATCAATGAATATTGTAAATGCACAAACAGTAATTTCTCCGCATTGCAAGGTGCAATTCTGAAATTTTTTGCTTTTTCCTGCTCCTCTTAGCATGATAAAGAAGATTCAAAGAGAGTGAGATGCCAGCTCCTTTCATTCAGTCAGTAGCTTCAATCATTTCTGGACGTTTTTCAATGGCAAAAATCATTGAATATTGTAAATGCACAAACAGTAATTTCTCCGCATTGCAAGGTGCAATTCTGAAATTTTTTGCTTTTTCCTGCTCCTCTTAGCATGATAAAGAAGATTCAAAGAGAGTGAGATGCCAGCTCCTTTCATTCAGTCAGTAGCTTCAATCATTTCTGGTATATGAATAACATGATGTTTTTCAATGGCAAAAATCAATGAATATTGTAAATGCACAAACAGTAATTTCTCCGCATTGCAAGGTGCAATTCTGAAATTTTTTGCTTTTTCCTGCTCCTCTTAGCATGATAAAGAAGATTCAAAGAGAGTGAGATGCCAGCTCCTTTCATTCAGTCAGTAGCTTCAATCATTTCTGGACGTTTTTCAATGGCAAAAATCATTGAATATTGTAAATGCACAAACAGTAATTTCTCCGCATTGCAAGGTGCAATTCTGAAATTTTTTGCTTTTTCCTGCTCCTCTTAGCATGATAAAGAAGATTCAAAGAGAGTGAGATGCCAGCTCCTTTCATTCAGTCAGTAGCTTCAATCATTTCTGGACGTTTTTCAATGGCAAAAATCAATGAATATTGTAAATGCACAAACAGTAATTTCTCCGCATTGCAAGGTGCAATTCTGAAATTTTTTGCTTTTTCCTGCTCCTCTTAGCATGATAAAGAAGATTCAAAGAGAGTGAGATGCCAGCTCCTTTCATTCAGTCAGTAGCTTCAAACATTTCTGGTATATGAATAACATGATGTTTTTCAATGGCAAAAATCAATGAATATTGTAAATGCACAAACAGTAATTTCTCCGCATTGCAAGGTGCAATTCTGAAATTTTTTGCTTTTTCCTGCTCCTTTTAGCATGATAAAGAAGATTCAAAGAGAGTGAGATGCCAGCTCCTTTCATTCAGTCAGTAGCTTCAATCATTTCTGGACGTTTTTCAATGGCAAAAATCATTGAATATTGTAAATGCACAAACAGTAATTTCTCCGCATTGCAAGGTGCAATTCTGAAATTTTTTGCTTTTTCCTGCTCCTCTTAGCATGATAAAGAAGATTCAAAGAGAGTGAGATGCCAGCTCCTTTCATTCAGTCAGTAGCTTCAATCATTTCTGGTATATGAATAACATGATGTTTTTCAATGGCAAAAATCAATGAATATTGTAAATGCACAAACAGTAATTTCTCCGCATTGCAAGGTGCAATTCTGAAATTTTTTGCTTTTTCCTGCTCCTCTTAGCATGATAAACAAGATTCAACGAGAGTGAGATGCCAGCTCCTTTCATTCAGTCAGTAGCTTCTATCATTTCTGGACGTTTTTCAATGGCAAAAATCAATGAATATTGTAAATGCACAAACAGTAATTTCTCCGCATTGCAAGGTGCAATTCTGAAATTTTTTGCTTTTTCCTGCTCCTCTTAGCATGATAAAGAAGATTCAAAGAGAGTGAGATGCCAGCTCCTTTCATTCAGTCAGTAGCTTCAAACATTTCTGGTATATGAATAACATGATGTTTTTCAATGGCAAAAATCAATGAATATTGTAAATGCACAAACAGTAATTTCTCCGCATTGCAAGGTGCAATTCTGAAATTTTTTGCTTTTTCCTGCTCCTCTTAGCATTATAAACAAGATTCAAAGAGAGTGAGATGCCAGCTCCTTTCATTCAGTCAGTAGCTTCAATCATTTCTGGACGTTTTTCAATGGCAAAAATCAATGAATATTGTAAATGCACAAACAGTAATTTCTCCGCATTGCAAGGTGCAATTCTGAAATTTTTTGCTTTTTCCTGCTCCTCTTAGCATGATAAAGAAGATTCAAAGAGAGTGAGATGCCAGCTCCTTTCATTCAGTCAGTAGCTTCAAACATTTCTGGTGTATGAATAACATGATGTTTTTCAATGGCAAAAATCAATGAATATTGTAAATGCACAAACAGTAATTTCTCCGCATTGCAAGGTGCAATTCTGAAATTTTTTGCTTTTTCCTGCTCCTCTTAGCATGATAAAGAAGATTCAAAGAGAGTGAGATGCCAGCTCCTTTCATTCAGTCAGTAGCTTCAATCATTTCTGGTATATGAATAACATGATGTTTTTCAATGGCAAAAATCAATGAATATTGTAAATGCACAAACAGTAATTTCTCCGCATTGCAAGGTGCAATTCTGAAATTTTTTGCTTTTTCCTGATCCTCTTAGCATGATAAAGAAGATTCAAAGAGAATGAGATGCCAGCTCCTTTCATTCAGTCAGTAGCTTCAATCATTTCTGGACGTTTTTCAATGGCAAAAATCAATGAATATTGTAAATGCACAAACAGTAATTTCTCCGCATTGCAAGGTGCAATTCTGAAATTTTTTGCTTTTTCCTGCTCCTCTTAGCATGATAAACAAGATTCAAAGAGAGTGAGATGCCAGCTCCTTTCATTCAGTCAGTAGCTTCAATCATTTCTGGACGTTTTTCAATGGCAAAAATCAATGAATATTGTAAATGCACAAACAGTAATTTCTCCGCATTGCAAGGTGCAATTCTGAAATTTTTTGCTTTTTCCTGCTCCTCTTAGCATGATAAAGAAGATTCAAAGAGAGTGAGATGCCAGCTCCTTTCATTCAGTCAGTAGCTTCAAACATTTCTGGTATATGAATAACATGATGTTTTTCAATGGCAAAAATCAATGAATATTGTAATTGCACAAACAGTAATTTCTCCGCATTGCAAGGTGCAATTCTGAAATTTTTTGCTTTTTCCTGCTCCTCTTAGCATGATAAAGAAGATTCAAAGAGAGTGAGATGCCAGCTCCTTTCATTCAGTCAGTAGCTTCAATCATTTCTGGACGTTTTTCAATGGCAAAAATCATTGAATATTGTAAATGCACAAACAGTAATTTCTCCGCATTGCAAGGTGCAATTCTGAAATTTTTTGCTTTTTCCTGCTCCTCTTAGCATGATAAAGAAGATTCAAAGAGAGTGAGATGCCAGCTCCTTTCATTCAGTCAGTAGCTTCAATCATTTCTGGTATATGAATAACATGATGTTTTTCAATGGCAAAAATCAATGAATATTGTAAATGCACAAACAGTAATTTCTCTGCATTGCAAGGTGCAATTCTGAAATTTTTTGCTTTTTCCTGCTCCTCTTAGCATGATAAAGAAGATTCAAAGAGAGTGAGATGCCAGCTCCTTTCATTCAGTCAGTAGCTTCAATCATTTCTGGACGTTTTTCAATGGCAAAAATCAATGAATATTGTAAATGCACAAACAGTAATTTCTCCGCATTGCAAGGTGCAATTCTGAAATTTTTTGCTTTTTCCTGCTCCTCTTAGCATGATAAAGAAGATTCAAAGAGAGTGAGATGCCAGCTCCTTTCATTCAGTCAGTAGCTTCAAACATTTCTGGTATATGAATAACATGATGTTTTTCAATGGCAAAAATCAATGAATATTGTAAATGCACAAACAATAATTTCTCCGCATTGCAAGGTGCAATTCTGAAATTTTTTGCTTTTTCCTGCTCCTCTTAGCATGATAAAGAAGATTCAAAGAGAGTGAGATGCCAGCTCCTTTCATTCAGTCAGTAGCTTCAAACATTTCTGGTATATGAATAACATGATGTTTTTCAATGGCAAAAATCAATGAATATTGTAAATGCACAAACAGTAATTTCTCCGCATTGCAAGGTGCAATTCTGAAATTTTTTGCTTTTTCCTGCTCCTCTTAGCATGATAAAGAAGATTCAAAGAGAGTGAGATGCCAGCTCCTTTCATTCAGTCAGTAGCTTCAATCATTTCTGGACGTTTTTCAATGGCAAAAATCATTGAATATTGTAAATGCACAAACAGTAATTTCTCCGCATTGCAAGGTGCAATTCTGAAATTTTTTGCTTTTTCCTGCTCCTCTTAGCATGATAAAGAAGATTCAAAGAGAGTGAGATGCCAGCTCCTTTCATTCAGTCAGTAGCTTCAATCATTTCTGGTATATGAATAACATGATGTTTTTCAATGGCAAAAATCAATGAATATTGTAAATGCACAAACAGTAATTTCTCCGCATTGCAAGGTGCAATTCTGAAATTTTTTGCTTTTTCCTGCTCCTCTTAGCATGATAAAGAAGATTCAAAGAGAGTGAGATGCCAGCTCCTTTCATTCAGTCAGTAGCTTCAATCATTTCTGGACGTTTTTCAATGGCAAAAATCATTGAATATTGTAAATGCACAAACAGTAATTTCTCCGCATTGCAAGGTGCAATTCTGAAATTTTTTGCTTTTTCCTGCTCCTCTTAGCATGATAAAGAAGATTCAAAGAGAGTGAGATGCCAGCTCCTTTCATTGTCAGTAGCTTCAATCATTTCTGGACGTTTTTCAATGGCAAAAATCAATGAATATTGTAAATGCACAAACAGTAATTTCTCCGCATTGCAAGGTGCAATTCTGAAATTTTTTGCTTTTTCCTGCTCCTCTTAGCATGATAAAGAAGATTCAAAGAGAGTGAGATGCCAGCTCCTTTCATTCAGTCAGTAGCTTCAAACATTTCTGGTATATGAATAACATGATGTTTTTCAATGGCAAAAATCAATGAATATTGTAAATGCACAAACAGTAATTTCTCCGCATTGCAAGGTGCAATTCTGAAATTTTTTGCTTTTTCCTGCTCCTCTTAGCATGATAAAGAAGATTCAAAGAGAGTGAGATGCCAGCTCCTTTCATTCAGTCAGTAGCTTCAATCATTTCTGGACGTTTTTCAATGGCAAAAATCATTGAATATTGTAAATGCACAAACAGTAATTTCTCCGCATTGCAAGGTGCAATTCTGAAATTTTTTGCTTTTTCCTGCTCCTCTTAGCATGATAAAGAAGATTCAAAGAGAGTGAGATGCCAGCTCCTTTCATTCAGTCAGTAGCTTCAATCATTTCTGGTATATGAATAACATGTTTTTCAATGGCAAAAATCAATGAATATTGTAAATGCACAAACAGTAATTTCTCCGCATTGCAAGGTGCAATTCTGAAATTTTTTGCTTTTTCCTGCTCCTCTTAGCATGATAAACAAGATTCAAAGAGAGTGAGATGCCAGCTCCTTTCATTCAGTCAGTAGCTTCTATCATTTCTGGACGTTTTTCAATGGCAAAAATCAATGATTATTGTAAATGCACAAACAGTAATTTCTCCGCATTGCAAGGTGCAATTCTGAAATTTTTTGCTT
Organism: Phyllobates terribilis; assembly: GCF_046119375.1. Taxonomy (NCBI): domain Eukaryota; kingdom Metazoa; phylum Chordata; class Amphibia; order Anura; family Dendrobatidae; genus Phyllobates; species Phyllobates terribilis. The sequence goes on along the minus strand of NW_027366632.1, from coordinate 25,634 downwards.
TTTCCTGCTCCTCTTAGCATGATAAAGAAGATTCAAAGAGAGTGAGATGCCAGCTCCTTTCATTCAGTCAGTAGCTTCAAACATTTCTGGTATATGAATAACATGATGTTTTTCAATGGCAAAAATCAATGAATATTGTAAATGCACAAACAGTAATTTCTCCGCATTGCAAGGTGCAATTCTGAAATTTTTTGCTTTTTCCTGCTCCTCTTAGCATTATAAACAAGATTCAAAGAGAGTGAGATGCCAGCTCCTTTCATTCAGTCAGTAGCTTCAATCATTTCTGGACGTTTTTCAATGGCAAAAATCAATGAATATTGTAAATGCACAAACAGTAATTTCTCCGCATTGCAAGGTGCAATTCTGAAATTTTTTGCTTTTTCCTGCTCCTCTTAGCATGATAAAGAAGATTCAAAGAGAGTGAGATGCCAGCTCCTTTCATTCAGTCAGTAGCTTCAAACATTTCTGGTGTATGAATAACATGATGTTTTTCAATGGCAAAAATCAATGAATATTGTAAATGCACAAACAGTAATTTCTCCGCATTGCAAGGTGCAATTCTGAAATTTTTTGCTTTTTCCTGCTCCTCTTAGCATGATAAAGAAGATTCAAAGAGAGTGAGATGCCAGCTCCTTTCATTCAGTCAGTAGCTTCAATCATTTCTGGTATATGAATAACATGATGTTTTTCAATGGCAAAAATCAATGAATATTGTAAATGCACAAACAGTAATTTCTCCGCATTGCAAGGTGCAATTCTGAAATTTTTTGCTTTTTCCTGATCCTCTTAGCATGATAAAGAAGATTCAAAGAGAGTGAGATGCCAGCTCCTTTCATTCAGTCAGTAGCTTCAATCATTTCTGGACGTTTTTCAATGGCAAAAATCAATGAATATTGTAAATGCACAAACAGTAATTTCTCCGCATTGCAAGGTGCAATTCTGAAATTTTTTGCTTTTTCCTGCTCCTCTTAGCATGATAAACAAGATTCAAAGAGAGTGAGATGCCAGCTCCTTTCATTCAGTCAGTAGCTTCAATCATTTCTGGACGTTTTTCAATGGCAAAAATCAATGAATATTGTAAATGCACAAACAGTAATTTCTCCGCATTGCAAGCTGCAATTCTGAAATTTTTTGCTTTTTCCTGCTCCTCTTAGCATGATAAAGAAGATTCAAAGAGAGTGAGATGCCAGCTCCTTTCATTCAGTCAGTAGCTTCAAACATTTCTGGTATATGAATAACATGATGTTTTTCAATGGCAAAAATCAATGAATATTGTAATTGCACAAACAGTAATTTCTCCGCATTGCAAGGTGCAATTCTGAAATTTTTTGCTTTTTCCTGCTCCTCTTAGCATGATAAAGAAGATTCAAAGAGAGTGAGATGCCAGCTCCTTTCATTCAGTCAGTAGCTTCAATCATTTCTGGACGTTTTTCAATGGCAAAAATCATTGAATATTGTAAATGCACAAACAGTAATTTCTCCGCATTGCAAGGTGCAATTCTGAAATTTTTTGCTTTTTCCTGCTCCTCTTAGCATGATAAAGTAGATTCAAAGAGAGTGAGATGCCAGCTCCTTTCATTCAGTCAGTAGCTTCAATCATTTCTGGTATATGAATAACATGATGTTTTTCAATGGCAAAAATCAATGAATATTGTAAATGCACAAACAGTAATTTCTCCGCATTGCAAGGTGCAATTCTGAAATTTTTTGCTTTTTCCTGCTCCTCTTAGCATGATAAAGAAGATTCAAAGAGAGTGAGATGCCAGCTCCTTTCATTCAGTCAGTAGCTTCAATCATTTCTGGACGTTTTTCAATGGCAAAAATCAATGAATATTGTAAATGCACAAACAGTAATTTCTCCGCATTGCAAGGTGCAATTCTGAAATTTTTTGCTTTTTCCTGCTCCTCTTAGCATGATAAAGAAGATTCAAAGAGAGTGAGATGCCAGCTCCTTTCATTCAGTCAGTAGCTTCAAACATTTCTGGTATATGAATAACATGATGTTTTTCAATGGCAAAAATCAATGAATATTGTAAATGCACAAACAATAATTTCTCCGCATTGCAAGGTGCAATTCTGAAATTTTTTGCTTTTTCCTGCTCCTCTTAGCATGATAAAGAAGATTCAAAGAGAGTGAGATGCCAGCTCCTTTCATTCAGTCAGTAGCTTCAATCATTTCTGGACGTTTTTCAATGGCAAAAATCATTGAATATTGTAAATGCACAAACAGTAATTTCTCCGCATTGCAAGGTGCAATTCTGAAATTTTTTGCTTTTTCCTGCTCCTCTTAGCATGATAAAGAAGATTCAAAGAGAGTGAGATGCCAGCTCCTTTCATTCAGTCAGTAGCTTCAATCATTTCTGGTATATGAATAACATGATGTTTTTCAATGGCAAAAATCAATGAATATTGTAAATGCACAAACAGTAATTTCTCCGCATTGCAAGGTGCAATTCTGAAATTTTTTGCTTTTTCCTGCTCCTCTTAGCATGATAAACAAGATTCAAAGAGAGTGAGATGCCAGCTCCTTTCATTCAGTCAGTAGCTTCTATCATTTCTGGACGTTTTTCAATGGCAAAAATCAATGAATATTGTAAATGCACAAACAGTAATTTCTCCGCATTGCAAGGTGCAATTCTGAAATTTTTTGCTTTTTCCTGCTCCTCTTAGCATGATAAAGAAGATTCAAAGAGAGTGAGATGCCAGCTCCTTTCATTCAGTCAGTAGCTTCAAACATTTCTGGTATATGAATAACATGATGTTTTTCAATGGCAAAAATCAATGAATATTGTAAATGCACAAACAGTAATTTCTCCGCATTGCAAGGTGCAATTCTGAAATTTTTTGCTTTTTCCTGCTCCTCTTAGCATGATAAAGAAGATTCAAAGAGAGTGAGATGCCAGCTCCTTTCATTCAGTCAGTAGCTTCAATCATTTCTGGACGTTTTTCAATGGCAAAAATCAATGAATATTGTAAATGCACAAACAGTAATTTCTCCGCATTGCAAGGTGCAATTCTGAAATTTTTTGCTTTTTCCTGCTCCTCTTAGCATGATAAACAAGATTCAAAGAGAGTGAGATGCCAGCTCCTTTCATTCAGTCAGTAGCTTCAATCATTTCTGGATGTTTTTCAATGGCAAAAATCAATGAATATTGTAAATGCACAAACAGTAATTTCTCCGCATTGCAAGGTGCAATTCTGAAATTTTTTGCTTTTTCCTGCTCCTCTTAGCATTATAAACAAGATTCAAAGAGAGTGAGATGCCAGCTCCTTTCATTCAGTCAGTAGCTTCAATCATTTCTGGACGTTTTTCAATGGCAAAAATCAATGAATATTGTAAATGCACAAACAGTAATTTCTCCGCATTGCAAGGTGCAATTCTGAAATTTTTTGCTTTTTCCTGCTCCTCTTAGCATGATAAAGAAGATTCAAAGAGAGTGAGATGCCAGCTCCTTTCATTCAGTCAGTAGCTTCAAACATTTCTGGTGTATGAATAACATGATGTTTTTCAATGGCAAAAATCAATGAATATTGTAAATGCACAAACAGTAATTTCTCCGCATTGCAAGGTGCAATTCTGAAATTTTTTGCTTTTTCCTGCTCCTCTTAGCATGATAAAGAAGATTCAAAGAGAGTGAGATGCCAGCTCCTTTCATTCAGTCAGTAGCTTCAATCATTTCTGGTATATGAATAACATGATGTTTTTCAATGGCAAAAATCAATGAATATTGTAAATGCACAAACAGTAATTTCTCCGCATTGCAAGGTGCAATTCTGAAATTTTTTGCTTTTTCCTGATCCTCTTAGCATGATAAAGAAGATTCAAAGAGAGTGAGATGCCAGCTCCTTTCATTCAGTCAGTAGCTTCAATCATTTCTGGACGTTTTTCAATGGCAAAAATCAATGAATATTGTAAATGCACAAACAGTAATTTCTCCGCATTGCAAGGTGCAATTCTGAAATTTTTTGCTTTTTCCTGCTCCTCTTAGCATGATAAACAAGATTCAAAGAGAGTGAGATGCCAGCTCCTTTCATTCAGTCAGTAGCTTCAATCATTTCTGGACGTTTTTCAATGGCAAAAATCAATGAATATTGTAAATGCACAAACAGTAATTTCTCCGCATTGCAAGGTGCAATTCTGAAATTTTTTGCTTTTTCCTGCTCCTCTTAGCATGATAAAGAAGATTCAAAGAGAGTGAGATGCCAGCTCCTTTCATTCAGTCAGTAGCTTCAAACATTTCTGGTATATGAATAACATGATGTTTTTCAATGGCAAAAATCAATGAATATTGTAATTGCACAAACAGTAATTTCTCCGCATTGCAAGGTGCAATTCTGAAATTTTTTGCTTTTTCCTGCTCCTCTTAGCATGATAAAGAAGATTCAAAGAGAGTGAGATGCCAGCTCCTTTCATTCAGTCAGTAGCTTCAATCATTTCTGGACGTTTTTCAATGGCAAAAATCATTGAATATTGTAAATGCACAAACAGTAATTTCTCCGCATTGCAAGGTGCAATTCTGAAATTTTTTGCTTTTTCCTGCTCCTCTTAGCATGATAAAGTAGATTCAAAGAGAGTGAGATGCCAGCTCCTTTCATTCAGTCAGTAGCTTCAATCATTTCTGGTATATGAATAACATGATGTTTTTCAATGGCAAAAATCAATGAATATTGTAAATGCACAAACAGTAATTTCTCCGCATTGCAAGGTGCAATTCTGAAATTTTTTGCTTTTTCCTGCTCCTCTTAGCATGATAAAGAAGATTCAAAGAGAGTGAGATGCCAGCTCCTTTCATTCAGTCAGTAGCTTCAATCATTTCTGGACGTTTTTCAATGGCAAAAATCAATGAATATTGTAAATGCACAAACAGTAATTTCTCCGCATTGCAAGGTGCAATTCTGAAATTTTTTGCTTTTTCCTGCTCCTCTTAGCATGATAAAGAAGATTCAAAGAGAGTGAGATGCCAGCTCCTTTCATTCAGTCAGTAGCTTCAAACATTTCTGGTATATGAATAACATGATGTTTTTCAATGGCAAAAATCAATGAATATTGTAAATGCACAAACAATAATTTCTCCGCATTGCAAGGTGCAATTCTGAAATTTTTTGCTTTTTCCTGCTCCTCTTAGCATGATAAAGAAGATTCAAAGAGAGTGAGATGCCAGCTCCTTTCATTCAGTCAGTAGCTTCAATCATTTCTGGACGTTTTTCAATGGCAAAAATCATTGAATATTGTAAATGCACAAACAGTAATTTCTCCGCATTGCAAGGTGCAATTCTGAAATTTTTTGCTTTTTCCTGCTCCTCTTAGCATGATAAAGAAGATTCAAAGAGAGTGAGATGCCAGCTCCTTTCATTCAGTCAGTAGCTTCAAACATTTCTGGTATATGAATAACATGATGTTTTTCAATGGCAAAAATCAATGAATATTGTAAATGCACAAACAGTAATTTCTCCGCATTGCAAGGTGCAATTCTGAAATTTTTTGCTTTTTCCTGCTCCTCTTAGCATGATAAACAAGATTCAAACAGAGTGAGATGCCAGCTCCTTTCATTCAGTCAGTAGCTTCTATCATTTCTGGACGTTTTTCAATGGCAAAAATCAATGAATATTGTAAATGCACAAACAGTAATTTCTCCGCATTGCAAGGTGCAATTCTGAAATTTTTTGCTTTTTCCTGCTCCTCTTAGCATGATAAAGAAGATTCAAAGAGAGTGAGATGCCAGCTCCTTTCATTCAGTCAGTAGCTTCAAACATTTCTGGTATATGAATAACATGATGTTTTTCAATGGCAAAAATCAATGAATATTGTAAATGCACAAACAGTAATTTCTCAGCATTGCAACGTGCAATTCTGAAATTTTTTGCTTTTTCCTGCTCCTCTTAGCATGATAAAGAAGATTCAAAGAGAGTGAGATGCCAGCTCCTTTCATTCAGTCAGTAGCTTCAATCATTTCTGGACGTTTTTCAATGGCAAAAATCAATGAATATTGTAAATGCACAAACAGTAATTTCTCCGCATTGCAAGGTGCAATTCTGAAATTTTTTGCTTTTTCCTGCTCCTCTTAGCATGATAAACAAGATTCAAAGAGAGTGAGATGCCAGCTCCTTTCATTCAGTCAGTAGCTTCAATCATTTCTGGATGTTTTTCAATGGCAAAAATCAATGAATATTGTAAATGCACAAACAGTAATTTCTCCGCATTGCAAGGTGCAATTCTGAAATTTTTTGCTTTTTCCTGCTCCTCTTAGCATGATAAAGAAGATTCAAAGAGAGTGAGATGCCAGCTCCTTTCATTCAGTCAGTAGCTTCAAACATTTCTGGTATATGAATAACATGATGTTTTTCAATGGCAAAAATCAATGAATATTGTAAATGCACAAACAGTAATTTCTCCGCATTGCAAGGTGCAATTCTGAAATTTTTTGCTTTTTCCTGCTCCTCTTAGCATTATAAACAAGATTCAAAGAGAGTGAGATGCCAGCTCCTTTCATTCAGTCAGTAGCTTCAATCATTTCTGGACGTTTTTCAATGGCAAAAATCAATGAATATTGTAAATGCACAAACAGTAATTTCTCCGCATTGCAAGGTGCAATTCTGAAATTTTTTGCTTTTTCCTGCTCCTCTTAGCATGATAAAGAAGATTCAAAGAGAGTGAGATGCCAGCTCCTTTCATTCAGTCAGTAGCTTCAAACATTTCTGGTGTATGAATAACATGATGTTTTTCAATGGCAAAAATCAATGAATATTGTAAATGCACAAACAGTAATTTCTCCGCATTGCAAGGTGCAATTCTGAAATTTTTTGCTTTTTCCTGCTCCTCTTAGCATGATAAAGAAGATTCAAAGAGAGTGAGATGCCAGCTCCTTTCATTCAGTCAGTAGCTTCAATCATTTCTGGTATATGAATAACATGATGTTTTTCAATGGCAAAAATCAATGAATATTGTAAATGCACAAACAGTAATTTCTCCGCATTGCAAGGTGCAATTCTGAAATTTTTTGCTTTTTCCTGATCCTCTTAGCATGATAAAGAAGATTCAAAGAGAGTGAGATGCCAGCTCCTTTCATTCAGTCAGTAGCTTCAATCATTTCTGGACGTTTTTCAATGGCAAAAATCAATGAATATTGTAAATGCACAAACAGTAATTTCTCCGTATTGCAAGGTGCAATTCTGAAATTTTTTGCTTTTTCCTGCTCCTCTTAGCATGATAAACAAGATTCAAAGAGAGTGAGATGCCAGCTCCTTTCATTCAGTCAGTAGCTTCAATCATTTCTGGACGTTTTTCAATGGCAAAAATCAATGAATATTGTAAATGCACAAACAGTAATTTCTCCGCATTGCAAGGTGCAATTCTGAAATTTTTTGCTTTTTCCTGCTCCTCTTAGCATGATAAAGAAGATTCAAAGAGAGTGAGATGCCAGCTCCTTTCATTCAGTCAGTAGCTTCAAACATTTCTGGTATATGAATAACATGATGTTTTTCAATGGCAAAAATCAATGAATATTGTAATTGCACAAACAGTAATTTCTCCGCATTGCAAGGTGCAATTCTGAAATTTTTTGCTTTTTCCTGCTCCTCTTAGCATGATAAAGAAGATTCAAAGAGAGTGAGATGCCAGCTCCTTTCATTCAGTCAGTAGCTTCAATCATTTCTGGACGTTTTTCAATGGCAAAAATCATTGAATATTGTAAATGCACAAACAGTAATTTCTCCGCATTGCAAGGTGCAATTCTGAAATTTTTTGCTTTTTCCTGCTCCTCTTAGCATGATAAAGTAGATTCAAAGAGAGTGAGATGCCAGCTCCTTTCATTCAGTCAGTAGCTTCAATCATTTCTGGTATATGAATAACATGATGTTTTTCAATGGCAAAAATCAATGAATATTGTAAATGCACAAACAGTAATTTCTCCGCATTGCAAGGTGCAATTCTGAAATTTTTTGCTTTTTCCTGCTCCTCTTAGCATGATAAAGAAGATTCAAAGAGAGTGAGATGCCAGCTCCTTTCATTCAGTCAGTAGCTTCAATCATTTCTGGACGTTTTTCAATGGCAAAAATCAATGAATATTGTAAATGCACAAACAGTAATTTCTCCGCATTGCAAGGTGCAATTCTGAAATTTTTTGCTTTTTCCTGCTCCTCTTAGCATGATAAAGAAGATTCAAAGAGAGTGAGATGCCAGCTCCTTTCATTCAGTCAGTAGCTTCAAACATTTCTGGTATATGAATAACATGATGTTTTTCAATGGCAAAAATCAATGAATATTGTAAATGCACAAACAGTAATTTCTCCGCATTGCAAGGTGCAATTCTGAAATTTTTTGCTTTTTCCTGCTCCTCTTAGCATGATAAAGAAGATTCAAAGAGAGTGAGATGCCAGCTCCTTTCATTCAGTCAGTAGCTTCAATCATTTCTGGACGTTTTTCAATGGCAAAAATCAATGAATATTGTAAATGCACAAACAGTAATTTCTCCGCATTGCAAGGTGCAATTCTGAAATTTTTTGCTTTTTCCTGCTCCTCTTAGCATGATAAACAAGATTCAAAGAGAGTGAGATGCCAGCTCCTTTCATTCAGTCAGTAGCTTCAATCATTTCTGGACGTTTTTCAATGGCAAAAATCAATGAATATTGTAAATGCACAAACAGTAATTTCTCCGCATTGCAAGGTGCAATTCTGAAATTTTTTGCTTTTTCCTGCTCCTCTTAGCATGATAAAGAACATTCAAAGAGAGTGAGATGCCAGCTCCTTTCATTCAGTCAGTAGCTTCAAACATTTCTGGTGTATGAATAACATGATGTTTTTCAATGGCAAAAATCAATGAATATTGTAAATGCACAAACAGTAATTTCTCCGCATTGCAAGGTGCAATTCTGAAATTTTTTGCTTTTTCCTGCTCCTCTTAGCATGATAAAGAAGATTCAAAGAGAGTGAGATGCCAGCTCCTTTCATTCAGTCAGTAGCTTCAATCATTTCTGGAAGTTTTTCAATGGCAAAAATCATTGAATATTGTAAATGCACAAACAGTAATTTCTCCGCATTGCAAGGTGCAATTCTGAAATTTTTTGCTTTTTCCTGCTCCTCTTAGCATGATAAAGAAGATTCAAAGAGAGTGAGATGCCAGCTCCTTTCATTCAGTCAGTAGCTTCAATCATTTCTGGACGTTTTTCAATGGCAAAAATCAATGAATATTGTAATTGCACAAACAGTAATTTCTCCGCATTGCAAGGTGCAATTCTGAAATTTTTTGCTTTTTCCTGCTCCTCTTAGCATGATAAAGAAGATTCAAAGAGAGTGAGATGCCAGCTCCTTTCATTCAGTCAGTAGCTTCAAACATTTCTGGTATATGAATAACATGATGTTTTTCAATGGCAAAAATCAATGAATATTGTAAATGCACAAACAGTAATTTCTCCGCATTGCAAGGTGCAATTCTGAAATTTTTTGCTTTTTCCTGCTCCTCTTAGCATGATAAAGAAGATTCAAAGAGAGTGAGATGCCAGCTCCTTTCATTCAGTCAGTAGCTTCAATCATTTCTGGACGTTTTTCAATGGCAAAAATCATTGAATATTGTAAATGCACAAACAGTAATTTCTCCGCATTGCAAGGTGCAATTCTGAAATTTTTTGCTTTTTCCTGCTCCTCTTAGCATGATAAAGAAGATTCAAAGAGAGTGAGATGCCAGCTCCTTTCATTCAGTCAGTAGCTTCAATCATTTCTGGTATATGAATAACATGATGTTTTTCAATGGCAAAAATCAATGAATATTGTAAATGCACAAACAGTAATTTCTCCGCATTGCAAGGTGCAATTCTGAAATTTTTTGCTTTTTCCTGCTCCTCTTAGCATGATAAAGAAGATTCAAAGAGAGTGAGATGCCAGCTCCTTTCATTCAGTCAGTAGCTTCAATCATTTCTGGACGTTTTTCAATGGCAAAAATCATTGAATATTGTAAATGCACAAACAGTAATTTCTCCGCATTGCAAGGTGCAATTCTGAAATTTTTTGCTTTTTCCTGCTCCTCTTAGCATGATAAAGAAGATTCAAAGAGAGTGAGATGCCAGCTCCTTTCATTCAGTCAGTAGCTTCAATCATTTCTGGACGTTTTTCAATGGCAAAAATCAATGAATATTGTAAATGCACAAACAGTAATTTCTCCGCATTGCAAGGTGCAATTCTGAAATTTTTTGCTTTTTCCTGCTCCTCTTAGCATGATAAAGAAGATTCAAAGAGAGTGAGATGCCAGCTCCTTTCATTCAGTCAGTAGCTTCAAACATTTCTGGTATATGAATAACATGATGTTTTTCAATGGCAAAAATCAATGAATATTGTAAATGCACAAACAGTAATTTCTCCGCATTGCAAGGTGCAATTCTGAAATTTTTTGCTTTTTCCTGCTCCTCTTAGCATGATAAAGAAGATTCAAAGAGAGTGAGATGCCAGCTCCTTTCATTCAGTCAGTAGCTTCAATCATTTCTGGACGTTTTTCAATGGCAAAAATCATTGAATATTGTAAATGCACAAACAGTAATTTCTCCGCATTGCAAGGTGCAATTCTGAAATTTTTTGCTTTTTCCTGCTCCTCTTAGCATGATAAAGAAGATTCAAAGAGAGTGAGATGCCAGCTCCTTTCATTCAGTCAGTAGCTTCAATCATTTCTGGTATATGAATAACATGATGTTTTTCAATGGCAAAAATCAATGAATATTGTAAATGCACAAACAGTAATTTCTCCGCATTGCAAGGTGCAATTCTGAAATTTTTTGCTTTTTCCTGCTCCTCTTAGCATGATAAACAAGATTCAACGAGAGTGAGATGCCAGCTCCTTTCATTCAGTCAGTAGCTTCTATCATTTCTGGACGTTTTTCAATGGCAAAAATCAATGAATATTGTAAATGCACAAACAGTAATTTCTCCGCATTGCAAGGTGCAATTCTGAAATTTTTTGCTTTTTCCTGCTCCTCTTAGCATGATAAAGAAGATTCAAAGAGAGTGAGATGCCAGCTCCTTTCATTCAGTCAGTAGCTTCAAACATTTCTGGTATATGAATAACATGATGTTTTTCAATGGCAAAAATCAATGAATATTGTAAATGCACAAACAGTAATTTCTCCGCATTGCAAGGTGCAATTCTGAAATTTTTTGCTTTTTCCTGCTCCTCTTAGCATTATAAACAAGATTCAAAGAGAGTGAGATGCCAGCTCCTTTCATTCAGTCAGTAGCTTCAATCATTTCTGGACGTTTTTCAATGGCAAAAATCAATGAATATTGTAAATGCACAAACAGTAATTTCTCCGCATTGCAAGGTGCAATTCTGAAATTTTTTGCTTTTTCCTGCTCCTCTTAGCATGATAAAGAAGATTCAAAGAGAGTGAGATGCCAGCTCCTTTCATTCAGTCAGTAGCTTCAAACATTTCTGGTGTATGAATAACATGATGTTTTTCAATGGCAAAAATCAATGAATATTGTAAATGCACAAACAGTAATTTCTCCGCATTGCAAGGTGCAATTCTGAAATTTTTTGCTTTTTCCTGCTCCTCTTAGCATGATAAAGAAGATTCAAAGAGAGTGAGATGCCAGCTCCTTTCATTCAGTCAGTAGCTTCAATCATTTCTGGTATATGAATAACATGATGTTTTTCAATGGCAAAAATCAATGAATATTGTAAATGCACAAACAGTAATTTCTCCGCATTGCAAGGTGCAATTCTGAAATTTTTTGCTTTTTCCTGATCCTCTTAGCATGATAAAGAAGATTCAAAGAGAGTGAGATGCCAGCTCCTTTCATTCAGTCAGTAGCTTCAATCATTTCTGGACGTTTTTCAATGGCAAAAATCAATGAATATTGTAAATGCACAAACAGTAATTTCTCCGCATTGCAAGGTGCAATTCTGAAATTTTTTGCTTTTTCCTGCTCCTCTTAGCATGATAAACAAGATTCAAAGAGAGTGAGATGCCAGCTCCTTTCATTCAGTCAGTAGCTTCAATCATTTCTGGACGTTTTTCAATGGCAAAAATCAATGAATATTGTAAATGCACAAACAGTAATTTCTCCGCATTGCAAGGTGCAATTCTGAAATTTTTTGCTTTTTCCTGCTCCTCTTAGCATGATAAAGAAGATTCAAAGAGAGTGAGATGCCAGCTCCTTTCATTCAGTCAGTAGCTTCAAACATTTCTGGTATATGAATAACATGATGTTTTTCAATGGCAAAAATCAATGAATATTGTAATTGCACAAACAGTAATTTCTCCGCATTGCAAGGTGCAATTCTGAAATTTTTTGCTTTTTCCTGCTCCTCTTAGCATGATAAAGAAGATTCAAAGAGAGTGAGATGCCAGCTCCTTTCATTCAGTCAGTAGCTTCAATCATTTCTGGACGTTTTTCAATGGCAAAAATCATTGAATATTGTAAATGCACAAACAGTAATTTCTCCGCATTGCAAGGTGCAATTCTGAAATTTTTTGCTTTTTCCTGCTCCTCTTAGCATGATAAAGTAGATTCAAAGAGAGTGAGATGCCAGCTCCTTTCATTCAGTCAGTAGCTTCAATCATTTCTGGTATATGAATAACATGATGTTTTTCAATGGCAAAAATCAATGAATATTGTAAATGCACAAACAGTAATTTCTCCGCATTGCAAGGTGCAATTCTGAAATTTTTTGCTTTTTCCTGCTCCTCTTAGCATGATAAAGAAGATTCAAAGAGAGTGAGATGCCAGCTCCTTTCATTCAGTCAGTAGCTTCAATCATTTCTGGACGTTTTTCAATGGCAAAAATCAATGAATATTGTAAATGCACAAACAGTAATTTCTCCGCATTGCAAGGTGCAATTCTGAAATTTTTTGCTTTTTCCTGCTCCTCTTAGCATGATAAAGAAGATTCAAAGAGAGTGAGATGCCAGCTCCTTTCATTCAGTCAGTAGCTTCAAACATTTCTGGTATATGAATAACATGATGTTTTTCAATGGCAAAAATCAATGAATATTGTAAATGCACAAACAATAATTTCTCCGCATTGCAAGGTGCAATTCTGAAATTTTTTGCTTTTTCCTGCTCCTCTTAGCATGATAAAGAAGATTCAAAGAGAGTGAGATGCCAGCTCCTTTCATTCAGTCAGTAGCTTCAAACATTTCTGGTATATGAATAACATGATGTTTTTCAATGGCAAAAATCAATGAATATTGTAAATGCACAAACAGTAATTTCTCCGCATTGCAAGGTGCAATTCTGAAATTTTTTGCTTTTTCCTGCTCCTCTTAGCATGATAAAGAAGATTCAAAGAGAGTGAGATGCCAGCTCCTTTCATTCAGTCAGTAGCTTCAATCATTTCTGGACGTTTTTCAATGGCAAAAATCATTGAATATTGTAAATGCACAAACAGTAATTTCTCCGCATTGCAAGGTGCAATTCTGAAATTTTTTGCTTTTTCCTGCTCCTCTTAGCATGATAAAGAAGATTCAAAGAGAGTGAGATGCCAGCTCCTTTCATTCAGTCAGTAGCTTCAATCATTTCTGGTATATGAATAACATGATGTTTTTCAATGGCAAAAATCAATGAATATTGTAAATGCACAAACAGTAATTTCTCCGCATTGCAAGGTGCAATTCTGAAATTTTTTGCTTTTTCCTGCTCCTCTTAGCATGATAAAGAAGATTCAAAGAGAGTGAGATGCCAGCTCCTTTCATTCAGTCAGTAGCTTCAATCATTTCTGGACGTTTTTCAATGGCAAAAATCATTGAATATTGTAAATGCACAAACAGTAATTTCTCCGCATTGCAAGGTGCAATTCTGAAATTTTTTGCTTTTTCCTGCTCCTCTTAGCATGATAAAGAAGATTCAAAGAGAGTGAGATGCCAGCTCCTTTCATTCAGTCAGTAGCTTCAATCATTTCTGGACGTTTTTCAATGGCAAAAATCAATGAATATTGTAAATGCACAAACAGTAATTTCTCCGCATTGCAAGGTGCAATTCTGAAATTTTTTGCTTTTTCCTGCTCCTCTTAGCATGATAAAGAAGATTCAAAGAGAGTGAGATGCCAGCTCCTTTCATTCAGTCAGTAGCTTCAAACATTTCTGGTATATGAATAACATGATGTTTTTCAATGGCAAAAATCAATGAATATTGTAAATGCACAAACAGTAATTTCTCCGCATTGCAAGGTGCAATTCTGAAATTTTTTGCTTTTTCCTGCTCCTCTTAGCATGATAAAGAAGATTCAAAGAGAGTGAGATGCCAGCTCCTTTCATTCAGTCAGTAGCTTCAATCATTTCTGGACGTTTTTCAATGGCAAAAATCATTGAATATTGTAAATGCACAAACAGTAATTTCTCCGCATTGCAAGGTGCAATTCTGAAATTTTTTGCTTTTTCCTGCTCCTCTTAGCATGATAAAGAAGATTCAAAGAGAGTGAGATGCCAGCTCCTTTCATTCAGTCAGTAGCTTCAATCATTTCTGGTATATGAATAACATGTTTTTCAATGGCAAAAATCAATGAATATTGTAAATGCACAAACAGTAATTTCTCCGCATTGCAAGGTGCAATTCTGAAATTTTTTGCTTTTTCCTGCTCCTCTTAGCATGATAAACAAGATTCAAAGAGAGTGAGATGCCAGCTCCTTTCATTCAGTCAGTAGCTTCTATCATTTCTGGACGTTTTTCAATGGCAAAAATCAATGAATATTGTAAATGCACAAACAGTAATTTCTCCGCATTGCAAGGTGCAATTCTGAAATTTTTTGCTTTTTCCTGCTCCTCTTAGCATGATAAAGAAGATTCAAAGAGAGTGAGATGCCAGCTCCTTTCATTCAGTCAGTAGCTTCAAACATTTCTGGTATATGAATAACATGATGTTTTTCAATGGCAAAAATCAATGAATATTGTAAATGCACAAACAGTAATTTCTCCGCATTGCAAGGTGCAATTCTGAAATTTTTTGCTTTTTCCTGCTCCTCTTAGCATTATAAACAAGATTCAAAGAGAGTGAGATGCCAGCTCCTTTCATTCAGTCAGTAGCTTCAATCATTTCTGGACGTTTTTCAATGGCAAAAATCAATGAATATTGTAAATGCACAAACAGTAATTTCTCCGCATTGCAAGGTGCAATTCTGAAATTTTTTGCTTTTTCCTGCTCCTCTTAGCATGATAAAGAAGATTCAAAGAGAGTGAGATGCCAGCTCCTTTCATTCAGTCAGTAGCTTCAAACATTTCTGGTGTATGAATAACATGATGTTTTTCAATGGCAAAAATCAATGAATATTGTAAATGCACAAACAGTAATTTCTCCGCATTGCAAGGTGCAATTCTGAAATTTTTTGCTTTTTCCTGCTCCTCTTAGCATGATAAAGAAGATTCAAAGAGAGTGAGATGCCAGCTCCTTTCATTCAGTCAGTAGCTTCAATCATTTCTGGTATATGAATAACATGATGTTTTTCAATGGCAAAAATCAATGAATATTGTAAATGCACAAACAGTAATTTCTCCGCATTGCAAGGTGCAATTCTGAAATTTTTTGCTTTTTCCTGATCCTCTTAGCATGATAAAGAAGATTCAAAGAGAGTGAGATGCCAGCTCCTTTCATTCAGTCAGTAGCTTCAATCATTTCTGGACGTTTTTCAATGGCAAAAATCAATGAATATTGTAAATGCACAAACAGTAATTTCTCCGCATTGCAAGGTGCAATTCTGAAATTTTTTGCTTTTTCCTGCTCCTCTTAGCATGATAAACAAGATTCAAAGAGAGTGAGATGCCAGCTCCTTTCATTCAGTCAGTAGCTTCAATCATTTCTGGACGTTTTTCAATGGCAAAAATCAATGAATATTGTAAATGCACAAACAGTAATTTCTCCGCATTGCAAGCTGCAATTCTGAAATTTTTTGCTTTTTCCTGCTCCTCTTAGCATGATAAAGAAGATTCAAAGAGAGTGAGATGCCAGCTCCTTTCATTCAGTCAGTAGCTTCAAACATTTCTGGTATATGAATAACATGATGTTTTTCAATGGCAAAAATCAATGAATATTGTAATTGCACAAACAGTAATTTCTCCGCATTGCAAGGTGCAATTCTGAAATTTTTTGCTTTTTCCTGCTCCTCTTAGCATGATAAAGAAGATTCAAAGAGAGTGAGATGCCAGCTCCTTTCATTCAGTCAGTAGCTTCAATCATTTCTGGACGTTTTTCAATGGCAAAAATCATTGAATATTGTAAATGCACAAACAGTAATTTCTCCGCATTGCAAGGTGCAATTCTGAAATTTTTTGCTTTTTCCTGCTCCTCTTAGCATGATAAAGTAGATTCAAAGAGAGTGAGATGCCAGCTCCTTTCATTCAGTCAGTAGCTTCAATCATTTCTGGTATATGAATAACATGATGTTTTTCAATGGCAAAAATCAATGAATATTGTAAATGCACAAACAGTAATTTCTCCGCATTGCAAGGTGCAATTCTGAAATTTTTTGCTTTTTCCTGCTCCTCTTAGCATGATAAAGAAGATTCAAAGAGAGTGAGATGCCAGCTCCTTTCATTCAGTCAGTAGCTTCAATCATTTCTGGACGTTTTTCAATGGCAAAAATCAATGAATATTGTAAATGCACAAACAGTAATTTCTCCGCATTGCAAGGTGCAATTCTGAAATTTTTTGCTTTTTCCTGCTCCTCTTAGCATGATAAAGAAGATTCAAAGAGAGTGAGATGCCAGCTCCTTTCATTCAGTCAGTAGCTTCAAACATTTCTGGTATATGAATAACATGATGTTTTTCAATGGCAAAAATCAATGAATATTGTAAATGCACAAACAATAATTTCTCCGCATTGCAAGGTGCAATTCTGAAATTTTTTGCTTTTTCCTGCTCCTCTTAGCATGATAAAGAAGATTCAAAGAGAGTGAGATGCCAGCTCCTTTCATTCAGTCAGTAGCTTCAATCATTTCTGGACGTTTTTCAATGGCAAAAATCATTGAATATTGTAAATGCACAAACAGTAATTTCTCCGCATTGCAAGGTGCAATTCTGAAATTTTTTGCTTTTTCCTGCTCCTCTTAGCATGATAAAGAAGATTCAAAGAGAGTGAGATGCCAGCTCCTTTCATTCAGTCAGTAGCTTCAATCATTTCTGGTATATGAATAACATGATGTTTTTCAATGGCAAAAATCAATGAATATTGTAAATGCACAAACAGTAATTTCTCCGCATTGCAAGGTGCAATTCTGAAATTTTTTGCTTTTTCCTGCTCCTCTTAGCATGATAAACAAGATTCAAAGAGAGTGAGATGCCAGCTCCTTTCATTCAGTCAGTAGCTTCTATCATTTCTGGACGTTTTTCAATGGCAAAAATCAATGAATATTGTAAATGCACAAACAGTAATTTCTCCGCATTGCAAGGTGCAATTCTGAAATTTTTTGCTTTTTCCTGCTCCTCTTAGCATGATAAAGAAGATTCAAAGAGAGTGAGATGCCAGCTCCTTTCATTCAGTCAGTAGCTTCAAACATTTCTGGTATATGAATAACATGATGTTTTTCAATGGCAAAAATCAATGAATATTGTAAATGCACAAACAGTAATTTCTCCGCATTGCAAGGTGCAATTCTGAAATTTTTTGCTTTTTCCTGCTCCTCTTAGCATGATAAAGAAGATTCAAAGAGAGTGAGATGCCAGCTCCTTTCATTCAGTCAGTAGCTTCAATCATTTCTGGACGTTTTTCAATGGCAAAAATCAATGAATATTGTAAATGCACAAACAGTAATTTCTCCGCATTGCAAGGTGCAATTCTGAAATTTTTTGCTTTTTCCTGCTCCTCTTAGCATGATAAACAAGATTCAAAGAGAGTGAGATGCCAGCTCCTTTCATTCAGTCAGTAGCTTCAATCATTTCTGGATGTTTTTCAATGGCAAAAATCAATGAATATTGTAAATGCACAAACAGTAATTTCTCCGCATTGCAAGGTGCAATTCTGAAATTTTTTGCTTTTTCCTGCTCCTCTTAGCATTATAAACAAGATTCAAAGAGAGTGAGATGCCAGCTCCTTTCATTCAGTCAGTAGCTTCAATCATTTCTGGACGTTTTTCAATGGCAAAAATCAATGAATATTGTAAATGCACAAACAGTAATTTCTCCGCATTGCAAGGTGCAATTCTGAAATTTTTTGCTTTTTCCTGCTCCTCTTAGCATGATAAAGAAGATTCAAAGAGAGTGAGATGCCAGCTCCTTTCATTCAGTCAGTAGCTTCAAACATTTCTGGTGTATGAATAACATGATGTTTTTCAATGGCAAAAATCAATGAATATTGTAAATGCACAAACAGTAATTTCTCCGCATTGCAAGGTGCAATTCTGAAATTTTTTGCTTTTTCCTGCTCCTCTTAGCATGATAAAGAAGATTCAAAGAGAGTGAGATGCCAGCTCCTTTCATTCAGTCAGTAGCTTCAATCATTTCTGGTATATGAATAACATGATGTTTTTCAATGGCAAAAATCAATGAATATTGTAAATGCACAAACAGTAATTTCTCCGCATTGCAAGGTGCAATTCTGAAATTTTTTGCTTTTTCCTGATCCTCTTAGCATGATAAAGAAGATTCAAAGAGAGTGAGATGCCAGCTCCTTTCATTCAGTCAGTAGCTTCAATCATTTCTGGACGTTTTTCAATGGCAAAAATCAATGAATATTGTAAATGCACAAACAGTAATTTCTCCGCATTGCAAGGTGCAATTCTGAAATTTTTTGCTTTTTCCTGCTCCTCTTAGCATGATAAACAAGATTCAAAGAGAGTGAGATGCCAGCTCCTTTCATTCAGTCAGTAGCTTCAATCATTTCTGGACGTTTTTCAATGGCAAAAATCAATGAATATTGTAAATGCACAAACAGTAATTTCTCCGCATTGCAAGGTGCAATTCTGAAATTTTTTGCTTTTTCCTGCTCCTCTTAGCATGATAAAGAAGATTCAAAGAGAGTGAGATGCCAGCTCCTTTCATTCAGTCAGTAGCTTCAAACATTTCTGGTATATGAATAACATGATGTTTTTCAATGGCAAAAATCAATGAATATTGTAATTGCACAAACAGTAATTTCTCCGCATTGCAAGGTGCAATTCTGAAATTTTTTGCTTTTTCCTGCTCCTCTTAGCATGATAAAGAAGATTCAAAGAGAGTGAGATGCCAGCTCCTTTCATTCAGTCAGTAGCTTCAATCATTTCTGGACGTTTTTCAATGGCAAAAATCATTGAATATTGTAAATGCACAAACAGTAATTTCTCCGCATTGCAAGGTGCAATTCTGAAATTTTTTGCTTTTTCCTGCTCCTCTTAGCATGATAAAGTAGATTCAAAGAGAGTGAGATGCCAGCTCCTTTCATTCAGTCAGTAGCTTCAATCATTTCTGGTATATGAATAACATGATGTTTTTCAATGGCAAAAATCAATGAATATTGTAAATGCACAAACAGTAATTTCTCCGCATTGCAAGGTGCAATTCTGAAATTTTTTGCTTTTTCCTGCTCCTCTTAGCATGATAAAGAAGATTCAAAGAGAGTGAGATGCCAGCTCCTTTCATTCAGTCAGTAGCTTCAATCATTTCTGGACGTTTTTCAATGGCAAAAATCAATGAATATTGTAAATGCACAAACAGTAATTTCTCCGCATTGCAAGGTGCAATTCTGAAATTTTTTGCTTTTTCCTGCTCCTCTTAGCATGATAAAGAAGATTCAAAGAGAGTGAGATGCCAGCTCCTTTCATTCAGTCAGTAGCTTCAAACATTTCTGGTATATGAATAACATGATGTTTTTCAATGGCAAAAATCAATGAATATTGTAAATGCACAAACAATAATTTCTCCGCATTGCAAGGTGCAATTCTGAAATTTTTTGCTTTTTCCTGCTCCTCTTAGCATGATAAAGAAGATTCAAAGAGAGTGAGATGCCAGCTCCTTTCATTCAGTCAGTAGCTTCAATCATTTCTGGACGTTTTTCAATGGCAAAAATCATTGAATATTGTAAATGCACAAACAGTAATTTCTCCGCATTGCAAGGTGCAATTCTGAAATTTTTTGCTTTTTCCTGCTCCTCTTAGCATGATAAAGAAGATTCAAAGAGAGTGAGATGCCAGCTCCTTTCATTCAGTCAGTAGCTTCAATCATTTCTGGTATATGAATAACATGATGTTTTTCAATGGCAAAAATCAATGAATATTGTAAATGCACAAACAGTAATTTCTCCGCATTGCAAGGTGCAATTCTGAAATTTTTTGCTTTTTCCTGCTCCTCTTAGCATGATAAACAAGATTCAAAGAGAGTGAGATGCCAGCTCCTTTCATTCAGTCAGTAGCTTCTATCATTTCTGGACGTTTTTCAATGGCAAAAATCAATGAATATTGTAAATGCACAAACAGTAATTTCTCCGCATTGCAAGGTGCAATTCTGAAATTTTTTGCTTTTTCCTGCTCCTCTTAGCATGATAAAGAAGATTCAAAGAGAGTGAGATGCCAGCTCCTTTCATTCAGTCAGTAGCTTCAAACATTTCTGGTATATGAATAACATGATGTTTTTCAATGGCAAAAATCAATGAATATTGTAAATGCACAAACAGTAATTTCTCCGCATTGCAACGTGCAATTCTGAAATTTTTTGCTTTTTCCTGCTCCTCTTAGCATGATAAAGAAGATTCAAAGAGAGTGAGATGCCAGCTCCTTTCATTCAGTCAGTAGCTTCAATCATTTCTGGACGTTTTTCAATGGCAAAAATCAATGAATATTGTAAATGCACAAACAGTAATTTCTCCGCATTGCAAGGTGCAATTCTGAAATTTTTTGCTTTTTCCTGCTCCTCTTAGCATGATAAACAAGATTCAAAGAGAGTGAGATGCCAGCTCCTTTCATTCAGTCAGTAGCTTCAATCATTTCTGGATGTTTTTCAATGGCAAAAATCAATGAATATTGTAAATGCACAAACAGTAATTTCTCCGCATTGCAAGGTGCAATTCTGAAATTTTTTGCTTTTTCCTGCTCCTCTTAGCATGATAAAGAAGATTCAAAGAGAGTGAGATGCCAGCTCCTTTCATTCAGTCAGTAGCTTCAAACATTTCTGGTATATGAATAACATGATGTTTTTCAATGGCAAAAATCAATGAATATTGTAAATGCACAAACAGTAATTTCTCCGCATTGCAAGGTGCAATTCTGAAATTTTTTGCTTTTTCCTGCTCCTCTTAGCATGATAAAGAAGATTCAAAGAGAGTGAGATGCCAGCTCCTTTCATTCAGTCAGTAGCTTCAATCATTTCTGGACATTTTTCAATGGCAAAAATCAATGAATATTGTAAATGCACAAAGAGTAATTTCTCCGCATTGCAAGGTGCAATTCTGAAATTTTTTGCTTTTTCCTGCTCCTCTTAGCATGATAAAGAAGATTCAAAGAGAGTGAGATGCCAGCTCCTTTCATTCAGTCAGTAGCTTCAATCATTTCTGGACGTTTTTCAATGGCAAAAATCAATGAATATTGTAAATGCACAAACAGTAATTTCTCCGCATTGCAAGGTGCAATTCTGAAATTTTTTGCTTTTTCCTGCTCCTCTTAGCATGATAAACAAGATTCAAAGAGAGTGAGATGCCAGCTCCTTTCATTCAGTCAGTAGCTTCAATCATTTCTGGACGTTTTTCAATGGCAAAAATCATTGAATATTGTAAATGCACAAACAGTAATTTCTCCGCATTGCAAGGTGCAATTCTGAAATTTTTTGCTTTTTCCTGCTTCTCTTAGCATGATAAAGAAGATTCAAAGAGAGTGAGATGCCAGCTCCTTTCATTCAGTCAGTAGCTTCAAACATTTCTGGTATATGAATAACATGATGTTTTTCAATGGCAAAAATCAATGAATATTGTAAATGCACAAACAGTAATTTCTCCGCATTGCAAGGTGCAATTCTGAAATTTTTTGCTTTTTCCTGCTCCTCTTAGCATGATAAAGAAGATTCAAAGAGAGTGAGATGCCAGCTCCTTTCATTCAGTCAGTAGCTTCAATCATTTCTGGACGTTTTTCAATGGCAAAAATCATTGAATATTGTAAATGCACAAACAGTAATTTCTCCGCATTGCAAGGTGCAATTCTGAAATTTTTTTGCTTTTTCCTGCTCCTCTTAGCATGATAAAGAAGATTCAAAGAGAGTGAGATGCCAGCTCCTTTCATTCAGTCAGTAGCTTCAATCATTTCTGGTATATGAATAACATGATGTTTTTCAATGGCAAAAATCAATGAATATTGTAAATGCACAAACAGTAATTTCTCCGCATTGCAAGGTGCAATTCTGAAATTTTTGCTTTTTCCTGCTCCTCTTAGCATGATAAAGAAGATTCAAAGAGAGTGAGATGCCAGCTCCTTTCATTCAGTCAGTAGCTTCAATCATTTCTGGACGTTTTTCAATGGCAAAAATCATTGAATATTGTAAATGCACAAACAGTAATTTCTCCGCATTGCAAGGTGCAATTCTGAAATTTTTGCTTTTTCCTGCTCCTCTTAGCATGATAAAGAAGATTCAAAGAGAGTGAGATGCCAGCTCCTTTCATTCAGTCAGTAGCTTCAATCATTTCTGGACGTTTTTCAATGGCAAAAATCAATGAATATTGTAAATGCACAAACAGTAATTTCTCCGCATTGCAAGGTGCAATTCTGAAATTTTTTGCTTTTTCCTGCTCCTCTTAGCATGATAAAGAAGATTCAAAGAGAGTGAGATGCCAGCTCCTTTCATTCAGTCAGTAGCTTCAAACATTTCTGGTATATGAATAACATGATGTTTTTCAATGGCAAAAATCAATGAATATTGTAAATGCACAAACAATAATTTCTCCGCATTGCAAGGTGCAATTCTGAAATTTTTTGCTTTTTCCTGCTCCTCTTAGCATGATAAAGAAGATTCAAAGAGAGTGAGATGCCAGCTCCTTTCATTCAGTCAGTAGCTTCAATCATTTCTGAATAACATGACGTTTTTCAATGGCAAAAATCATTGAATATTGTAAATGCACAAACAGTAATTTCTCCGCATTGCAAGGTGCAATTCTGAAATTTTTTGCTTTTTCCTGCTCCTCTTAGCATGATAAAGAAGATTCAAAGAGAGTGAGATGCCAGCTCCTTTCATTCAGTCAGTAGCTTCAATCATTTCTGGTATATGAATAACATGATGTTTTTCAATGGCAAAAATCAATGAATATTGTAAATGCACAAACAGTAATTTCTCCGCATTGCAAGGTGCAATTCTGAAATTTTTTGCTTTTTCCTGCTCCTCTTAGCATGATAAACAAGATTCAAAGAGAGTGAGATGCCAGCTCCTTTCATTCAGTCAGTAGCTTCTATCATTTCTGGACGTTTTTCAATGGCAAAAATCAATGAATATTGTAAATGCACAAACAGTAATTTCTCCGCATTGCAAGGTGCAATTCTGAAATTTTTGCTTTTTCCTGCTCCTCTTAGCATGATAAAGAAGATTCAAAGAGAGTGAGATGCCAGCTCCTTTCATTCAGTCAGTAGCTTCAAACATTTCTGGTATATGAATAACATGATGTTTTTCAATGGCAAAAATCAATGAATATTGTAAATGCACAAACAGTAATTTCTCCGCATTGCAACGTGCAATTCTGAAATTTTTTGCTTTTTCCTGCTCCTCTTAGCATGATAAAGAAGATTCAAAGAGAGTGAGATGCCAGCTCCTTTCATTCAGTCAGTAGCTTCAATCATTTCTGGACGTTTTTCAATGGCAAAAATCAATGAATATTGTAAATGCACAAACAGTAATTTCTCCGCATTGCAAGGTGCAATTCTGAAATTTTTTGCTTTTTCCTGCTCCTCTTAGCATGATAAACAAGATTCAAAGAGAGTGAGATGCCAGCTCCTTTCATTCAGTCAGTAGCTTCAATCATTTCTGGATGTTTTTCAATGGCAAAAATCAATGAATATTGTAAATGCACAAACAGTAATTTCTCCGCATTGCAAGGTGCAATTCTGAAATTTTTGCTTTTTCCTGCTCCTCTTAGCATGATAAAGAAGATTCAAAGAGAGTGAGATGCCAGCTCCTTTCATTCAGTCAGTAGCTTCAAACATTTCTGGTATATGAATAACATGATGTTTTTCAATGGCAAAAATCAATGAATATTGTAAATGCACAAACAGTAATTTCTCCGCATTGCAAGGTGCAATTCTGAAATTTTTTGCTTTTTCCTGCTCCTCTTAGCATGATAAAGAAGATTCAAAGAGAGTGAGATGCCAGCTCCTTTCATTCAGTCAGTAGCTTCAATCATTTCTGGGATATGAACATGTGTTTTTCAATGGCAAAAATCAATGAATATTGTAAATGCACAAAGAGTAATTTCTCCGCATTGCAAGGTGCAATTCTGAAATTTTTTGCTTTTTCCTGCTCCTCTTAGCATGATAAAGAAGATTCAAAGAGAGTGAGATGCCAGCTCCTTTCATTCAGTCAGTAGCTTCAATCATTTCTGGACGTTTTTCAATGGCAAAAATCAATGAATATTGTAAATGCACAAACAGTAATTTCTCCGCATTGCAAGGTGCAATTCTGAAATTTTTTGCTTTTTCCTGCTCCTCTTAGCATGATAAACAAGATTCAAAGAGAGTGAGATGCCAGCTCCTTTCATTCAGTCAGTAGCTTCAATCATTTCTGGACGTTTTTCAATGGCAAAAATCATTGAATATTGTAAATGCACAAACAGTAATTTCTCCGCATTGCAAGGTGCAATTCTGAAATTTTTTGCTTTTTTCCTGCTCCTCTTAGCATGATAAAGAAGATTCAAAGAGAGTGAGATGCCAGCTCCTTTCATTCAGTCAGTAGCTTCAAACATTTCTGTATATGAATAACATGATGTTTTTCAATGGCAAAAATCAATGAATATTGTAAATGCACAAACAGTAATTTCTCCGCATTGCAAGGTGCAATTCTGAAATTTTTTGCTTTTTCCTGCTCCTCTTAGCATGATAAAGAAGATTCAAAGAGAGTGAGATGCCAGCTCCTTTCATTCAGTCAGTAGCTTCAATCATTTCTGGACGTTTTTCAATGGCAAAAATCATTGAATATTGTAAATGCACAAACAGTAATTTCTCCGCATTGCAAGGTGCAATTCTGAAATTTTTTGCTTTTTCCTGCTCCTCTTAGCATGATAAAGAAGATTCAAAGAGAGTGAGATGCCAGCTCCTTTCATTCAGTCAGTAGCTTCAATCATTTCTGGTATATGAATAACATGATGTTTTTCAATGGCAAAAATCAATGAATATTGTAAATGCACAAACAGTAATTTCTCCGCATTGCAAGGTGCAATTCTGAAATTTTTTGCTTTTTCCTGCTCCTCTTAGCATGATAAAGAAGATTCAAAGAGAGTGAGATGCCAGCTCCTTTCATTCAGTCAGTAGCTTCAATCATTTCTGGACGTTTTTCAATGGCAAAAATCATTGAATATTGTAAATGCACAAACAGTAATTTCTCCGCATTGCAAGGTGCAATTCTGAAATTTTTTGCTTTTTCCTGCTCCTCTTAGCATGATAAAGAAGATTCAAAGAGAGTGAGATGCCAGCTCCTTTCATTCAGTCAGTAGCTTCAATCATTTCTGGACGTTTTTCAATGGCAAAAATCAATGAATATTGTAAATGCACAAACAGTAATATCTCCACA